>NC_133526.1:199180684-199260152 GCF_048544455.1 Silene latifolia
CAAGAACAAAATTCTCCGGAAATCGCATAGAAAGTTCCTCGGGGTCGAGATAAGCGGCCACACAAAATTTGAGCACCAACGGAAGACATTTGGGGGTGCCGGTGTGCCAGAAACCACCACTCGCCGAAACTCGGATTATCGTGAAAATGCGTTAAAACTCGTTATTTGAGGTCAAATCTAACAAAGTTAACTCCGGAATGAGGTAGGACGCGTGATTGAAAACGGGGAGAAAAAAGAAATCGGGTCCCACGACCTCCCGAACTACAAATTGAAGTGTATAATACACGATTTTTCGGGATTCCGGTCCCTGGAACAAAATTCTCCGGAAATCGCATAGAAAGTTCCTGGGGTGAGATAAAGCGGCCACGCAAAATTTGAGCACCAACGAAAGACATTTGGGGGTGCGGTGTGCGAAACCAAAGATTCGCCGAAACTCGGATTATCGTGAAAAATGTGTTAAAGCTCGTTATTTGAGGTGAAATCGAACAGGTTAACTCCTGGAATGAGGTAGGACGCGTGATTGAAAAACCGGGAGAAAAAGAAACTGGTCCGGTACGACCTCCCGAACGTTTGAAATTGAAGTGTAATACACGGTTTTTCGGATTCGGGATCCCGGAAAAAATTCTCCGGAAATCGCATAGAAAGTTCCTGGGGTCGGATAAAGCGGCCACGCAAAATTTGAGCACCAACGGAAGACATTTGGGGTGCGGTGTGCCAGAAACCAAGATTCGCCGAAACTCGGATTATCGTGAAAAATGCGTTAAAGCTCGTTATTTGAGGCTGAAATCGAACAGGCTAACTCCGGAATGAGGTAGGACGCGTGATTGAAAAAGAGGAGAAAAAGAAACTGGTCCTGTCGACCTCCCGAACGGCCGAAATCAAGTGTATAATACACGGTTTTTCGGGATTCTGGGGTCCCGGAACAAAATTCTCCGGAAATCGCATAGAAAGTTCCTGGGGTCAGATAAAGCGGCCACGCAAAATTTGAGCACCAACGGAAGAAATTTGGGGGTGCCGGTGTGCGAAACCAAAGATTCGCCAAACTCGGATTATCGTGAAAAATGCGTTAAAGCTCGTTATTTGAGGTCAAATCGAACGGGTTAACTCCTGGAATGAGGTAGGACGCGTGATTGAAAAAACGGGAGAAAAAGAAACCGGGTCCGGTACGACCTCCCGAACGGCCGAAATTGAAGTGTATAATACACGGTTTTTTTCAGATTCGGTCCGGAACAAAATTCTCCGGAAATCGCATAGAAAGTTCCTGGGGTCGATAAAGCGGCCACGCAAAATTTGAGCACCAACGAGAAGACATTTGGGGTGCCGGTGTGCTAGAAACCAAAGATTCGCCGAAACTCGGATTATCGTGAAAAATGCGTTAAAGCTCGTTATTTGAGGATGAAATCGAACAAGTTAACTCCTGAAATGAGGTAGGACGCGTGATTGAAAAACAGGGGAGAAAAAGAAACCGGGTCCGTCACGACCTCCCGAACGGCCGATATTGAAGTGTATAATACACGGTTTTTCTGGGATTCCGGATCCGGAACAAAATTCTCCGGAAATCGCATAGAAAGTTCCTGGGGTCGGATAAAGCGGCCACGCAAAATTTGAGCACCAACGGAAGACATTTGGGGGTGCCTGTGTGCCGAAACTAGCATTCGCCAAACTCGGATTATCGTGAAAAATGCGTTAAAGCTCGTTATTTGAGGCTGAAATCGAACAGTTAACTCCGGAATAAGGTAGGACGCGTGATTGAAAAACAGGAGAAAAAGAAACCGGGTCCTAAGTTTACCTCCCGAGCGGTTTAAATTGAAGTGTATATTGTATAATACACGGTTTTTCGGGATTCCGGGTCCCGGAACAAAATTCTCCGAAATCGCATAGAAATTTTCGGGGTCGATAAAGCGACCACGCAAAATTTGAGCACCAACGGAAGACATTTGGGGGTGCCGGTGTGCCAGAAACCACCATTCGCCGAAACTCGGATTATCGTGAAAAATGCATTACTACTCGTTATTTGAGGTCAAATCGAACAGGTTAACTGCCGGAATGAGGTAGGACGCGTGATTGAATTACAGGGAGAAAAAAACCGGTCCTAGGACCTCCCGAACGGGAAATTGAAGTGTATAATACACGGTTTTCGGATTCCGTGGTCCCGAACAAAATTCTCCGAAATCGCATAGAAAATTCCTGGGGTCAGATAAAGCGGCCACGCAAAATTTGAGCACCAACGAAGACATTTGGGGGCGCCGGTGTGAAAACCGGATTCGCCGAAACTCGGATTATCGTGAAAAATGCGTTAAAGCTCGTTAGTTGAGGTGGAATCGAACAGTTAACTCCTGGAATGAGGTAGGACGCGTGATTGAAAAACAGGAGAAAAAAAAGCTGGGTCCCAGACGACCTCCCGAACGGGTCAAATTGAAGTGTATAATACACGGTTTTCGAGATTCGGGATCCCGGAACAAAATTCTCCGGAAATCGCATAGAAAGTTCCTGGGGTCGATAAAGCGGCCACGCAAAATTTGAGCACCAACGGAAGACATTTGGGGGTGCCGGTGTGCGAAAACCGATTCACCGAAACTCGGATTATAGGGAAAAATGCATTAAAGCTCGTTATTTGAGGCTGAAATCGAACAGGTTAACTCCTGGAATGAGGTAGGACGCGTGATTGAAAAACAGGAAGAAAAAGAAACCGGTCCGTGACCTCCCGAACGGCTAAAAATTGAAGTGTATAATACACGGTTTTTCGGGATTCCGGGGTCCCGGAACAAAATTCTCCGGAAATCGCATAGAAGGTTCATGGGGTTAGATAAAGCGGCCACGCAAAATTTGAGCACCAACGGAAGACATTTGGGGGCGCCGGTGTGCCGAAAACCGATTCGCGAAACTCGGATTATAGGGAAAAATGCATTAAAGCTCGTTATTTGAGGCTGAAATCGAACAGGTTAACTCCTGGAATGAGGTAGGACGCGTGATTGAAAAACAGGGAGAAAAAGAAACCGGGTCCGGTACGACCTCCCGAACGGCTGAAATTGAAGTGTATATTGTATAATACACGGTTTTTCGGGATTCCGGGGTCCCGGAACAAAATTCTCCGGAAATCGCATAGAAAGTTCCTGGGGTCAGATAAAGCGGCCACGCAAAATTTGAGCACCAACGGAAGACATTTGGGAGTGCCGGTGTGCCGAAACCACCATTCACGCCGAAACTCGGATTATCGTGAAAATGCGTTAAAGCTCGTTATTTGAGGTCAAATCGAACAGTTAACTCCGGAATGAGGTAGGACGCGTGATTGAAAAACAGGAGAAAAAGAAACCGGTCCTGTATTTACCTCGAACGGCCGAAATTGAAGTGTATAATACACGGTTTTTCGGGATTCCGAGGTCCCGGAACAAAATTCTCCGAAATCGCATAGAAAATTCCTGGGGTCAGATAAAGCGGCCACGCAAAATTTGAGCACCAACGAAGACATTTGGGGGTGCCGGTGTGCCAGAAACTAGCATTCGCGAAACTCGGATTATCGTGAAAAATGCGTTAAAGCTCGTTATTTGAGGCTGAAATTGAACAGGTTAACTCTCGGAATGAGGTAGGACGCGTGATTGAAAAACAGGAGAAAAAGAAACCGGGTCCTATTTTACGACCTCCCGAACGGTGAAATTGAAGTGTATAATACACGGTTTTTCGGGATTCCGGGGTCCCTGAACAAAATTCTCCGGAAATCGCATAGAAGGTTCCACTACAACAAATAAGGTAATTGGCGACCATATAAGGCGACTGAGAACAGTCGCCA
Organism: Silene latifolia; assembly: GCF_048544455.1. Taxonomy (NCBI): domain Eukaryota; kingdom Viridiplantae; phylum Streptophyta; class Magnoliopsida; order Caryophyllales; family Caryophyllaceae; genus Silene; species Silene latifolia. The sequence goes on from NC_133526.1 coordinate 199,184,472, forward strand.
TTAAGAATAAAGCGACTAAGACCCGTCGCCCGCACTTCGTAGCCGGTTTGGTCGCTTTTAGCGACAAAGCGTTAAATCGCCAATTTTGGCGATCAATTATTTTAAATCGGGCGACCAAAATTGTCGCCAAATTGGCGACTGTCATGAGTCGCTAAAAAGGCGACTGCTATTAGTCGCTTTCCTAAAATCCACGTCATCTCAAAATTTTTTAAAAAGGCGACGGATTTTGGTCGCCATTTTGGCGACAGATGTTGGTCGCCATTTTGGCGACAGATTTTGGTCGCCAAAACTACTGTTCTCTGTCGCCAATGCCCATAAAATTAATTCATGATCGAGAGACTTAGCGACGGTTTCCCGTCGCCAAATGCCCAAGATGTCCGTCGCCAAATTTACATGTTTTTTAGCCTAAAAATCGTTTTTGACCTAGCCAAATACGTAAAAACCTGCAAATAAACCAACATTTCCAGCAGAGAACACATGGGAAGCCAACACAACCAAACTTGATAAAGAAAATCATGTTCCATACACACAACTACGAGTTCTACGAGTTTTGGTCATCTAACATTATCCGGGAATAACATGTTTTCTAAAAAACTACATAACAGGGAAACTTGCTCCCGCTCCACTACCACCTCCATGATTAGGATCTCTAGGATCCTTTGGTTGCGGGCGCCACCCGGTGTTGCAATTGGCGAAGAAGGTGTTCATCCGGTCCATTTCCTCCTTCATCCTCCGAATTTCAGCATCTCTCTCGGTATCCCGCCTCTCCCTCTCGGCATCCTGCCTCTCCCTGGCGGCTAATTGAGCTTGGAGCACACTCACGACACTTGGGGTATAAGGTTGTTGTTGGGAGGAAATTGACCCTCTTCTTCTTGTAGGAGGGTAGAAAATCTCCTTTGCCGACCCGGCTCCATACACATCTCCTCTTTGGAACCCCTCAACAAGATCAAACCATAGCTCATTGTCATCAATTTCCGGGTTGTTCTTCCTACGGACAAGGAATTGTTCCTAAAAAATTGATAAAACATTAATGGTTAGAGGTTACTTATCTAAAAATTGATAAAACATATACTTTAAAAAGCTAAGAAATTTTTATTTTTTGACACTTACATATAATTGTTGATCTTTTTCCTTCGCGAAGATCAACTTGCCCTTGCTTGTCTTCTTTGCGTGAGTGTCAACAAAGAGATCAACAATCGTGGGTACCTTACCCTTATTCTTCTTGGTCTTCCGGAAAAAAAAAACAAGGAAATTGTTACTCAAACATGATAATTAATGAGACTAATTAAATTAGAAGACTATTAAATTAAAAGCTAAGACAAATAACTTACATCTAACACCACACGATCATGAAAAGATTGAGACCCTCCATAATGAGTAGGCTCAACTTCCGCATCCTTATCTCCTCCTTTCCTGTTGATCTTGTTCCGGGCCGATGCTTCCTTGAACTCAGGACTGTTCCGGTACTTGGTATATTCCTCATATGACGAACCCGTAATCAATAAAATAACAATTATTAATTAATATATTTTCAAAATATGTAATGAATTTTAACTAATTACGGGTATTAAAAGAAACTAAATACCTTTCATGAAAGATGGCGCCTTCTTCCTCTTAGACACCTTATACATGTTGTCCCTTAGCCTCTTCTTGCCAATGTCATTATACCTTTGCCAAACTAGGCGCTCAAGGTTGGTTGGCCAATAGAACACACGCTACAAAAAGTAAACACATAGATGAGAAACAAATTAATAATAAGGTAAAAAGAATAAATAAATTATATTTAATAATATATATTTTATAAATAGATATCCGGAAGTTGTTGAACCACATCTCCTTATCTTCATCACTAGCGTTACTCCAACAAGTAACGCCGTGTGTCATGTTCTCTTGGGTGCTATTAGTCACACCACGAACAACTGTTTGACTTCTAAACCTGAAATCAAACATGTTAAAAACATAATTATATAGGAAAAAAATAATGTATAATTAACATATGTCTAAAAAAAGTCATTTATTACTAAATAAAAAAATTACAAAATAGAATGAATAAAAAATTACCAAAGACCATTCGGATCAAGGATCATCCTGTTGTCAGTATGTCGGGGTATAGCAACCTCCTCCTCCTCCTCACTCACCTCCGTAGTAGAACGGTCAACGTCCTCCTCCTGCTCTCCTGGAGCTACTACCTCCCTCACTATAGCCTCCGCGCTGCCTACTTCCTCCAGGAGCCATGTGTACTACAATTGAATAAAAAGTGTTAGCAAATATTACAAGATAATTATTATAAGATACAAAAAAATAAAACCTAATAAACAAGTATAAAAGACAAAATAAAACGCTAATAATTGTTTCCAAATTTTGATATGTATACTTTTAATACCTTCTCTTACTCATCATCATCATCATCATCCTCATCTTCTTCTTCTTCTTCTTCTTCTTCTTCTTCCTCTTCCTCCTCCTCCTCTTCTTCTTCTTCTTCCCCCTCTTCTATCTCATCCCTCTCCTTATCATTCTCTTCTTCTTCCTCTTCTAACTCCTCCTCCGCTTCTATCTCATTTGCATAAATAATTTCATCATGATCAACTGGGACAAAACTGTTTCTGATACAACCTCTTCTTGGAAAAAAGATGTATCAACTTCTGATCGTGCCTTTGTTTTAAAAACGGCCCACCATTGCTTTTGTTGTCTATCATTGCTTGTGCTCGGAAGAGATGCAAAATAAACTTGATGAGCTTGTTGTGCAAGTATAAATGGGTCATATTGAGAGTAGGTTCGAGTATGATTCACTTCCACGAGTTTGTAACGATCATGGACTCTCGTTCCAGCTACGGAATTATCCCTCCATTGAATCTTGAATAAGACGGTTTTATAACTCCTATCCCGGCCATTGTAGCACAACTCAAAGATATCCTCTAATATGCCATAATAATCATTGCCATCAAGAGAAGAAATAGTAACGCCGTAGTTGCATTTAGCCTTACTTTTGCCATAGTCAAATGTTTGAAACTTAAACCCATTAATTGAATATCGATTCCACGTCACAACCTTTCGAGAAGGACCCAAAGCCAAGCTTCTTATCACATCATCTTGAATATTTAGCTTACATACATGCTTCCGAAACCAAGCTGGAAATTGATCCTCATGCTTATGCCAAACATCCTCTCTGTTCACATTAGGGTGATCTTTAATGAAATCTGTCACAAATTGAGCTTCATATGGCTCCAAAACCTCACAATTAGATAGCACATAAAGGTGGGCACGGTTATACTCCTTGTCATCCAGAAATCTTGTTCCCCCGGCTGATGAACACCCTATTTCATCCTGCATTTGGAAACACTTGGGTATACTTGTGTCTAGTTCATCCGCTTCATCAATATTCAAGTATTTTGCTTTGGTCTCAATATGTTTTTCAAAATAAAGAGAGCAAAAATTGGCAATCTCTTCCGTTAGGTAGGCATTGCATATAGAACCTTCCACACGAGCTTTATTACCAATTTTTTTCTTCACATGATTAAGAAACCTTTCGAATGGATACATCCACCTATATTGGACGGGTCCACCAACTTTAGCTTCATATGGCAAATGGATAGGTAGATGCTCCATCGAATTGAAAAAAGAAGGCGGAAATATCATCTCAAGTTTACACAAAATTTCTGGTATTTGGTCTTCTAAACGACTCATGTCCTCAACCGATATCGTGGAGGAACATAAATCTCTAAAAAATTGACTTATTTAGAATCGCATTCCAAACTCGTAGTCGGGAGTAAATTTTTAAAAGCCACGGGTAATAAGCGCTCCATGAAAACATGACAATCATGACTTTTCAACCCTTTCAACTTCCGTTCCTTCAAATCAACACAACGGCTCAAATCGGATGCATATCCATCGGGAAACTTCAAGTTTCCTATCCAATCGCACAATACCTTTCTTTGAGCTTTGTCAAGAGTAAATATGGCTTTTGGTTTAGCCCCATCCTTACGAATATCTCATCCCCTTGGAGTCGAACCGGAGCATTGTCACGCACCTCCTTACCTTTTAAGAAAGATTTCTTGTTCTCTCTATGAATATGTCCATCCGGTAAGAAACATCTATGACAATCAAACCAACTAATTTTTTTGGAATTAGGAAGATAAAATGCTTTACTCCTATCCATGCAATAAGGACATGCCTTTCGCCCAACGGTTGCCCATCCTGATAGCATACCATATGCGGGAAAATCATTTATAGTCCATAACAATGAAGCTCTTAGTTGGAAATTTTGCTTCTTCGACACATCAAATGTTTCTACACCAACTTCCCACAAATACTTCAGTTCCTCCACCAACGGTTGTAAATAAACATCCAGATGGTTTTTTGGGTTATCGGGACCGGGAATAAGTAAAGAGAGGAAAATAAATTGTCTTTTCAGACAAAGCCAAGGAGGTAAGTTATACGGCGTGGTCATTACGGGCCAACACGAGTAGTTTCTACCAAATCGACCAAAAGGGTCAAACCCATCCGTACACAAGCCAAGTCTCACATTGCGAGGTTCCTCGGCAAAATCGGGATATAACCTATCAAAACGCTTCCACTCCTCCCCGTCACTCGGATGGCACATCTTTCCTGGTGTACGAGGATTTTCTTTGTGCCATCTCATTTGGTTGGCAAGATTTTTCGTGGCATACATTCTTTGAAGTCTAGGAGCTAATGGAAAATAAATTAATGTGTTTTCTGCTATTGGTTTCTTTCTCTTTCCACTCCTTTTATTACCCTTCTTCCCCTTCAAAACAATATTTCCTTCACTTGTCTCATATCTATCCCTTTGACATTTCTTACATTTGTCAAGCAAAGCATCATCTTTCCAAAAAAGCATACATCCTTTAGGACATGCATCAATCTTTTCATGTGGAAGTTGAAGACCTTTGACCACTTTCTTGGTATTATAGAAATTTCTGGTCATAACATTATTATCGGGTATAACATCCTCAACCAACGTAGCAATACTATCAACGGCTTTAAATGGCATATTATACTCACATTTTAAAGAAACTATCCTGGATGCAACTTGTAACAATGTCATTCTACTCCCCTCATATAAGGTTTTTCGGAAGCACTTAGCATGTCAAAAAAGGCTTTTGCTCTTGGGTTTGGTTGTTCTTCATCAATCATTGGTACACGGTCGTCATTAATGAAATCATTAGACTGAAAGGCATCAAGTACCATTTCTCTATATGGGTTCTCATTTTGTTGGATTTGAGGTTCTTCGGGATAATATTTTTCTCCATGGGAGATCCAATTGTAGTAGTTTGGAAAAAAACCATTTGTAACAAGATGCTCTTCTACTTCAATGTCAAATAAATATTTTAAGTTTTTACATTTAGTACAAGGACACCTAAGTTTATGTTGTTCCAAATCATATGAATCTTGACATCTAGCAAATTCAATAAATCCACGAACTCCCTTTACAAATCTAGCGATAGGACGTTTCTTCTTATCTACTCTTTCTTCGTACATCCAACTACGTTCAGATCTCTTCATTTTAATCTATAAGCAATATATAGCAAACTAACCATTTTAAATAATAATATTTAATTTCAACAAAAAAAGCAATGGTTATCTCATCCTCCATTTTATGCTAATTTCAAGATTTCAATTGGGTCCTTATCACTCCAACCTAAACCCATCAATGTACGTTTCAAGTCACTAGCAAACACACATTTGTGATTTATTAATGAGGAAAAAATTCGGCAGCAATTCCCCTTAGTTCTCCAAATACACAATGTGGAAAAGATACATATTCCACATATGTATTCAGAGAACATTGGAGAAATTTGCAACCAAATTCTTTTCTCATTAATAAAATCACAACTATGTGTTTACTACCTAAGTGACTTGAAACGTACAAAGACAGTCCCAAAATGGGGACTATTCAAGAATTGCTCCTAATGAGTAATTCTTGAACGGGTACTAGGTCATTATATATTAAACAAGTTGTCAAAATTATAAGGCAAATTTATACAATCCCCTAATCAAATGACATTACTAATTTAACAAATTTATACATCATGCTCATTCCATTCAAGAAAAATGCTAATTAATTAACAAAAATGCTAATTAAATTATTCTAACTTAATTAATTTGGTTAATTATACAAGTTGTCAAAAATGCTAATTTCTAACCCTAACTCAAATTAATTAACAAAAATGCTAATTAAATCATTCTAACTTAATTTGGTTAATTATAAGGCAAATTTATACAATCCTAACATTATACTACCTTCATAAAACTATACTACCTTCAACAATACTACTTCAATATTACTAAAACTAAGCATCACTAATCAAATCACATTACTAATTTAACAAAAACCCCAATTTCTACCTTCATAAAACTATACTACCTTATACAATCCCCTAATCAAATCACATTACTAATTTAACAAAAACCCCAATTTCTAACCCTAACTCAAATTAATTAACAAAAATGCTAATTAAATTACAACTACATACAATAATAAGCATCACTAATGTATAAATTACAACTAGATACTAAATAAGGATCACAACTTAAACAACATATGAAGGATTGAAGTAATTAAATCGATTTGAGTCGAAAACAAACCTTTATTATAAACAAAGGGTCGGTAGGGATGTAGTGTGCGGATGGCGGCGGCGAGTGGTGGTTGGAATGTAGAGTCCGGTGGTCGTTGTAGTTGGTGGTGGCGTCGGAACTCTTGGCGATTTTTTTTTTTTTTGTTTTGTTGATAGCTAGAATGAATGAGGGACGGGGTGAGAAGAATCAAAAAAAAAAAAATAACAGGCTATTGGCGACCGTTTTTGGTCGCCAAAATGGCGACGGGTAATGGTCGCCAAATTGGCGACTGATTTCGGTCGCCAATTTGGATAATATTTCGTCGCCCGTGGATTTCATACGGATTTTTGGATAAAAAGTATAGTCGCCAAATTGGCGACGGATAGTGGTCGCCCGTTTTTTTTTTCCTGTCGCCAATTTGGCGACTGTAGTATGTCTGTCGCCTTTATCGTGTTTTCTTGTAGTGTTCATGGGGTTAGATAAAGCGGCCACGCAAAATTTGAGCACCAACGGAAGACATTTGGGGGTGCCGGTGTGCCAGAAACCGGTATTCGCCGAAAAACGGATTATAGGGAAAAATGCATTAAAGCTCGTTATTTGAGGAAATCGAACAAAGTTAACTCCTGGAATGAGGTAGGACGCGTGATTGAAAAACAGGAAGAAAAAGAAACCGGTCCTGTCGACCTCCCGAACGGCCGAAATTGAAGTGTATAATACACGGTTTTTAGGGTTTCAGGGTCCCGAACAAAATTCTCCGGAAATCGCAGAGAAAGTTCCTGGGGTCAGATAAAGCGGCCACGCAAAATTTGAGCACCAACGGAAGACATTTGGGTGTGCCTGTGTGCCAGTCACCAGCATTCTCCAAAACTCGGATTAACGTAAAAAAATGCGTTAAAGCTCGTTATTTGAGGCTAAAATCGAACAGGTTAACTCCCGGAATGAGGTAGGACGCGTGATTGAAAAACAGGGTGAAAAAGAAACCGGGTCCGGTACGACCTCCCGAACGGCTGAAATTGAAGTGTATAATACACGGTTTTTCGGGATTCCGGGGTCCCGGAACAAAATTCTCCGGAAATCGCATAGAAGGTTCATGGGGTTAGATAAAGCGGCCACGCAAAATTTGAGCACCAACGGAAGACATTTGGGGGTGCCGGTGTGCGAAAACCGATATTCACCGAAACTCGGATTATAGGGAAAAATGCATTAAAGCTCGTTATTTGAGGCTGAAATCGAACAGGTTAACTCCTGGAATGAGGTAGGACGCGTGATTGAAAAACAGGAAGAAAAAGAAACCGGGTCCGGTACGACCTCCCGAACGGCTGAAATTGAAGTGTATAATACACGGTTTTTCGGGATTCCGAGGTCCCGGAACAAAATTCTCCGGAAATCGCATAGAAAATTCCTGGGGTCAGATAAAGCGGCCACGCAAAATTTGAGCACCAACAGAAGACATTTGGGGGCGCCGGTGTGCCAGAAACTAGCATTCGCCGAAACTCGGATTATCGTGAAAAATGCGTTAAAGCTCGTTATTTGAGGCTGAAATCGAACAGGTTAACTCTCGGAATGAGGTAGGACGCGTGATTGAAAAACAGGGAGAAAAAGAAACCGGGTCCTGTCGACCTCCCGAACGGCCGAAATTGAAGTGTATAATACACGGTTTTTCGGGATTCCGGGGTCCCGGAACAAAATTCTCCGGAAATCGCATAGAAGGTTCATGGGGTTAGATAAAGCGGCCACGCAAAATTTGAGCACCAACGGAAGACATTTGGGGGTGCCGGTGTGCCAGAAACCAGTATTCACCGAAACTCGGATTATAGGGAAAAATGCATTAAAGCTCGTTATTTGAGGCTGAAATCGAACAGGTTAACTCCTGGAATGAGGTAGGACGCGTGATTGAAAAACAGGAAGAAAAAGAAACCGGGTCCGGTACGACCTCCCGAACGGCTGAAATTGAAGTGTATAATACACGGTTTTCGGGTTTCGGTCCCGAACAAAATTCTCCTGAAATCGCATAGAAAGTTCCTGGGGTCAGATAAAGCGGCCACGCAAAATTTGAGCACCAACGGAAGACATTTGGGGGTGCCTGTGTGCCAGACACCAGCATTCTCCAAAACTCGGATTATCGTAAAAAATGCGTTAAAGCTCGTTATTTGAGGCTAAAATCGAACAGGTTAACTCCCGGAATGAGGTAGGACGCGTGATTGAAAAACATGGAGAAAAAGAAACCGGGTCCGGTACGACCTCCCGAACGGCTGAAATTGAAGTGTATAATACACGGTTTTTCGGGATTCCGGGGTCCCGGAACAAAATTCTCCGGAAATCGCATAGAAGGTTCATAGGGTTAGATAAAGCGGCCACGCAAAATTTGAGCGCTAACGGAAGACATTTGGGGGTGCCGGTGTGCCGAAACCGAGATTCGCCGAAACTCGGATTATAGTGAAAAATGCATTAAAGCTCGTTATTTGAGGTTGAAATCGAACAGGTTAACTCCTGGAATGAGGTAGGACGCGTGATTGAAAAACAAGGAGAATAAGAAACCGGTCCTAAGTCGACCTCCCGAACGGCTGAAATTGAAGTGTATATTGTATAATACACGGTTTTTCGGGATTCCGGGGTCCCGGAACAAAATTCTCCGGAAATCGCATAGAAAGTTCCTGGGGTCAGATAAAGCGGCCACGCAAAATTTGAGCACCAACGGAAGACATTTGGGAGTGCCGGTGTGACAGAAACCACCATTCGCCGAAACTCGGATTATTGTGAAAAATGCGTTAAAGCTCGTTATTTGAGGCTGAAATCGAACAGGTTAACTCCCGGAATGAGGTAGGACGCGTGATTGAAAAACAGGAGAAAAAGAAACTGGGTCCGTCGACCTCCCGAACGGGCCGAAATTGAAGTGTATAATACACGGTTTTTCGGGATTCCGGTCCCGGAACAAAATTCTCCGGAAATCGCATAGAAAATTCCTGGGTCGATAAAGCGGCCACGCAAAATTTGAGCACCAACGGAAGACATTTGGGGGTGCCGGTGTGCGAAACCAAAGATTCGCCGAAACTCGGATTATCGTGAAAAATGCGTTAAAGCTCGTTATTTGAGGCTGGAATCGAACAGGTTAAGTCCTGGAATGAGGTAGGACGCGTGATTGAAAAACGAGGAGAAAAAGAAACTGGGTCCGTACGACCTCACGAACGGCTGAAATTGAAGTGTATAATACACGGTTTTTCGAGATTCGGGATCCCGAACAAAATTCTCCGGTAATCGCATAGAAAGTTCCTGGGGTCAGATAAAGCGGCCACGCAAAATTTGAGCACTAACGGAAGACATTTGGGGTGCCGGTGTGCGAAACCAAAGATTCGCCGAAACTCGGATTATAGGGAAAATGCATTAAAGCTCGTTATTTGAGGTCAAATCGAACAGTTAACTCCTGGAATGAGGTAGGACGCGTGATTGAAAAACAGGAGAAAAAAGAAACCGGGTCCTGATCGACCTCCCGAACAGTGAAATTGTAGTGTATAATACACGGTTTTTCGGGATTCCGGGAACAAAATTCTCCGGAAAGCGCATAGAAAGTTCCTGGGGTCAGATAAAGTGGCCACGCAAAATTTGAGCACCAACGGAAGACATTTGGGGGTGCCGGTGTGCCAGAAACTAGCATTCGCCGAAACTCGGATTATCGTGAAAAATGCGTTAAAGCTCGTTATTTGAGGCTGAAATCGAACAGGTTAACTCCTGGAATGAGGTAGGACTCGTGATTGAAAAACAGGGAGAAAAAGAAACCGGGTCCGGCACGACCTCCCGAACGGCCGAAATTGAAGTGTAATACACGGTTTTTCGGGATTCCGGGATCCCGGAACAAAATTCTCCGGAAATCGCATTGAAAGTTCCTGGGGTCAGATAAAGCGGCCACGCAAAATTTGAGCACCAACGGAAGACATTTGGGGGTGTCGGTGTGCCAGAAACCATCATTCGCCGAAACTCGGATTATCGTGAAAAATGCGTTAAAGCTCGTTTTTTGAGGCTGAAATCGAACTGGTTAACTCCTGGAATGAGGTAGGACGCGTGATTGAAAAACAGAGAGAAAAAGAAACCAGGTCCAGTACGACCTCCCGAACGGCTGAAATTTAAGTGTATAATACACGGTTTTTCGGGATTCCAGGGTCCCGGAATAAAATCCTCTGAAAATCGCATAGAAAGTTCCTGGGGTCAGATAAAGCGGCCACGCAAAATTTGAGCACCAACGGAAGACATTTGGGGGTGCGGTGTGCGAGAAACCGAAGATTCGCCGAAACTCGGATTATAGGGAAAAATGCATTAAAGCTCGTTATTTGAGGCTGAAATCGAACAGGTTAACTCCTGGAATGAGGTAGGACGCGTGATTGAAAAACAGGGAGAAAAAGAAACCGGGTCCGGTACGACCTCCCGAACGGCTGAAATTGAAGTGTATATATATAATACACGGTTTTTCGGGATTCCGGGGTCCCGGAACAAAATCCTCCGGAAATCGCATAGAAATTTCCTGGGGTCAGATAAACCGGCCACGCAAAATTTGAGCACCAACGGAAGACATTTGGGAGTGCCGGTGTGCCAGAAACCACCATTCGCCGAAACTCGGATTATCGTGAAAAATGCGTTAAAGCTCGTTATTTGAGGCTGAAATCGAACAGGTTAACTCCCGGAATGAGGTAGGACGCGTGATTGAAAAACAGGGAGAAAAAGAAACCGGGTCCGGTACGACCTTCCGAACGGCTGAAATTGAAGTGTATAATACACGGTTTTTCGGGATTCCGGGGTCCCGGAACAAAATTCTCCGGAAATCGCATAGAAAGTTCCTGGGGTCAGATAAAGCGGCCACGCAAAATTTGAGCACCAACGGAAGACATTTGGGGTGCCGTGTGCGAAAACCAAAGATTCGCCGAAACTCGGATTATCGTGAAAAATGCGTTAAAGCTCGTTATTTGAGGCTGGAATCGAACAGGTTAACTCCTGGAATGAGGTAGGACGCGTGATTGAAAAATAGGGAGAAAAAGAAACGGGTCCTGACGACCTCCCGAACAGGAAATTGAAGTGTATAATACACGGGTTTTCGAGATTCCAGGATCCCGGAACAAAATTCTCCGGAAATCGCATAGAAAGTTCCTGGGGTCGAGATAAAGCGGCCACGCAAAATCGAGCACCAACGAAAGACATTTGGGGTGCGGTGTGCGAAAAACTAGCATTTGCCGAAACTCGGATTATCGTGAAAAATGCGTTAAAGCTCGTTATTTGAGGCTGAAATTGAACAGGTTAACTCCGGAATGAGGTAGGACGCGTGATTGAAAAACAGGAGAAAAAGAAACCGGGTCCCAGACGACCTCCCGAACTACTTGAAATTGAAGTGTATAATACACGGTTTTTCGGGATTCCGGGTCCCGGAACAAAATTCTCCGGAAATCGCATAGAAAGTTCCTGGGGTCAGATAAAGCGGCCACGCAAAATTTGAGCACCAACGGAAGACATTTGGGGGTGCCGGTGTGCCAAAAACTAGCATTCGCCGAAACTCGGATTATCGTGAAAAATGCGTTAAAGCTCGTTATTTGAGGCTGAAATCGAACAGGTTAACTCCTGGAATGAGGTAGGACGCGTGATTGAAAAACAGGGAGAAAAAGAAACCGGGTCCGGTACGACCTCCCGAACGGCTGAAATTGAAGTGTAATACACGGTTTTTCGGGTTTCCGGGTTCCCGGAACAAAATTCTCCTGAAATCGCATAGAAAGTTCCTGGGGTCGATAAAGCGGCCACGCAAAATTTGAGCACCAACGGAAGACATTTGGGGTGCTGTGTGCCGGACACCGCATTCTCCAAAACTCGGATTATCGTTAAAAATGCGTTAAAGCTCGTTATTTGAGGCTAAAATCGAACAGGTTAACTCCGGAATGAGGTAGGACGCGTGATTGAAAAACAGGAGAAAAAGAAACCGGGTCCGTCACGACCTCCCGAACAGCGCAAATTGAAGTGTATAATACACGGTTTTTCGGGATTCCGGGGTCCCGGAACAAAATTCTCCGGAAATCGCATAGAAGGTTCATGGGGTTAGATAAAGCGGCCACGCAAAATTTGAGCACCAACGGAAGACATTTGGGGGTGCTTGGTGTGCGAAACCGATTCGCCGAAACTCGGATTATAGGGAAAAATGCATTAAAGCTCGTTATTTGAGGTGAAATCGAACAGGTTAACTCCTGGAATGAGGTAGGACGCGTGATTGAAAAACAAGGAGAAAAAGAAACCGGGTCCGGTGCGACCTCCCGAACGGTGAAATTGAAGTGTATAATACACGGTTTTTCGGGTTTAGGGTCCGGAACAAAATTCTCCGGAAATCGCATAGAAAGTTCCTGGGGTCGATAAAGCGGCCACGCAAAATTTGAGCACCAACGGAAGACATTTGGGGGTGCTGTGTGCGCCATCACGGATTCTCCAAAACTCGGATTAACGTAAAAAAATGCGTTAAAGCTCGTTATTTGGGGCTAAAATCGAACAGGTTAACTCCCGGAATGAGGTAGGACGCGTGATTGAAAAACAAGGAGAAAAAGAAACCGGTCCGGACGACCTCCCGAACTACTTTGAAATTGAAGTGTATAATACACGGTTTTCGGGATTCCAGGGTCCCAGAACAAAATTCTCCGGAAATCGCATAGAAGGTTCATGGGGTTAGATAAAGCGGCCACGCAAAATTTGAGCACCACCGGAAGACATTTGGGGTGCCGGTGTGCCGAAAACCGAAAGATTCGCCGAAACTCGGATTATAGGGAAAAATGCATTAAAGCTCGTTATTTGAGGTGAAATCGAACAGGTTAACTCCTGGAATGAGGTAGGACGCGTGATTGAAAAACAGGAGAAAAAGAAACCGGTCCGCACGACCTCCCGAACGGCCGAAATTGAAGTGTATAATATACGGTTTTTCGGGATTCCGGGATCCCGGAACAAAATTCTCCGGAAATCGCATAGAAAGTTCCTGGGGTCAGATAAAGCGGCCACGCAAAATTTGAGCACCAACGGAAGACATTTGGGGGTGTCGGTGTGCCAGAAACCATCATTCGCCGAAACTCGGATTATCGTGAAAAATGCGTTAAAGCTCGTTTTTTGAGGCTGAAATCGAACTGGTTAACTCCTGGAATGAGGTAGGACGCGTGATTGAAAAACAGAGAGAAAAAGAAACCAGGTCCAGTACGACCTCCCGAACGGCTGAAATTTAAGTGTATAATACACGGTTTTTCGGGATTCCAGGGTCCCGGAATAAAATCCTCCGAAAATCGCATAGAAAGTTCCTGGGGTCAGATAAAGCGGCCACGCAAAATTTGAGCACCAACGGAAGACATTTGGGGGTGCCGGTGTGCCAGAAACCAGCATTCGCCGAAACTCGGATTATCGTGAAAAATGCGTTAAAGCTCGTTATTTGAGGCTGAAATCGAACAGGTTAACTCCTGGAATGAGGTAGGACGCGTGATTGAAAAACAGGGAGAAAAAGAAACCGGGTCCGGTACGACCTCCCGAACGGCTGAAATTGAAGTGTAATACACGGTTTTTCGGGTTTCCGGGGTCCCGGAACAAAATTCTCCGGAAATCGCATAGAAAGTTCCTGGGGTCAGATAAAGCGGCCACGCAAAATTTAAGCACCAACGGAAGACATTTGGGGGTGCCGGTGTGCCAGAAACTAGCATTCGCCGAAACTCGGATTATCGTGAAAAATGCGTTAAAGCTCGTTATTTGAGGCTGAAATCGAACAGGTTAACTCCCGGAATGAGGTAGGACGCGTGATTGAAAAACAGGGAGAAAAAGAAACCGGTCCTATTTACCTCCCGAACGGTGAAATTGAAGTGTATAATACACGGTTTTTCGGGATTCCGGGGTCCCGAACAAAATTCTCCGGAAATCGCATAGAAAGTTCCTGGGGTCGAGATAAAGCGGCCACGCAAAATCGAGCACCAACGGAAGACATTTGGGGGTGCCGGTGTGCCAGAAACTAGCATTTGCCGAAACTCGGATTATCGTGAAAAATGCGTTAAAGCTCGTTATTTGAGGCTGAAATTGAACAAGTTAACTCCCGAATGAGGTAGGACGCGTGATTGAAAAACAGGAGAAAAAGAAACCGGGTCCGATACGACCTCCCGAACGGTTGAAATTGAAGTGTATAATACACGGTTTTTCGGGATTCCGGGTCCCGGAACAAAATTCTCCGGAATCGCATAGAAAGTTCCTGGGTCGATAAAGCGGCCACGCAAAATTTAAGCACCAACGGAAGACATTTGGGGGTGCCGGTGTGCCGAAAACCAGCATTCGCCGAAACTCGGATTATCGTGAAAATGCGTTAAAGCTCGTTATTTGAGGTCAAATCGAACAGTTAACTCCTGGAATGAGGTAGGACGCGTGATTGAAAAACAGGGAGAAAAAGAAACCGGGTCCGGTACGACCTCCCGAACGGCTGAAATTGAAGTGTATAATACACGGTTTTTCGGGTTTCCGGGTCCCGGAACAAAATTCTCCGTAAATCGCAGAGAAAGTTCCCGGGGTCGAGATAAAGCGGCCACGCAAAATTTGAGCACCAACGGAAGACATTTGGGGGTGCCTGTGTGCGATCACAAGATTCTCCAAAACTCGGATTAACGTAAAAAAATGCGTTAAAGCTCGTTATTTGGGGCTAAAATCGAACAGGTTAACTCCGGAATGAGGTAGGACGCGTGATTGAAAAACGGGAGAAAAAGAAACCGGTCCGTCGACCTCCCGAACACGAAATTGAAGTGTATAATACACGGTTTTTCGGGATTCCGGGGTCCCGGAACAAAATTCTCCGGAAATCGCATAGAAGGTTCATGGGGTTAGATAAAGCGGCCACGCAAAATTTGAGCACCACCGGAAGACATTTGGGGTGCTTAGGTGTGCGAAACCAAAGATTCGCCGAAACTCGGATTATAGGGAAAAATGCATTAAAGCTCGTTATTTGAGGTCAAATCGAACAGTTTAACTCCTGGAATGAGGTAGGACGCGTGATTGAAAAACAGGAGAAAAAGAAACCGGTCCCAAACACGACCTCTAGAACGGCCGAAATTGAAGTGTATAATACACGGTTTTTCGGGATTCCGGATCCCGGAACAAAATTCTCCGGAAATCGCATAGAAAGTTCCTGGGGTCAGATAAAGCGGCCACGCAAAATTTGAGCACCAACGGAAGACATTTGGGGGTGCCGGTGTGCTAGAAACCATCATTCGCCGAAACTCGGATTATCGTGAAAAATGCGTTAAAGCTCGTTATTTGAGGCTGAAATCGAACAGGTTAACTCCTGGAATGAGGTAGGACGCGTGATTGAAAAACAGAGAGAAAAAGAAACCAGGTCCAAGATCGACCTCCCGAACGGTGAAATTTAAGTGTATAATACACGGTTTTTCGGGATTCCGGGTCCCGGAATAAAATCCTCCGAAAATCGCATAGAAAGTTCCTGGGGTCGGATAAAGCGGCCACGCAAAATTTGAGCACCAACGGAAGACATTTGGGGTGCCGGTGTGCCAGAAACCAGCATTCGCCGAAACTCGGATTATCGTGAAAAATGCGTTAAAGCTCGTTATTTGAGGTTGAAATCGAACAGGTTAACTCCTGGAATGAGGTAGGACGCGTGATTGAAAAACAGGGAAAAAAAACCGAGTCCCAGATTTACCTCCCGAACGGTTTGAATTGAAGTGTAATACACGGTTTTTCGGGTTTCCGGAACAAAATTCTCCGAAAATCGCATAGAAAGTTCCCGGGGTCAGATAAAGCGGCCACGCAAAATTTGAGCACCAACGGAAGACATTTGGGGTGCCGGTGTGCCAGAAACTAGCATTCGCCGAAACTCGGATTATCGTGAAAAATGCGTTAAAGCTCGTTATTTGAGGCTGAAATCGAACAGGTTAACTCCCGGAATGAGGTAGGACGCGTGATTGAAAAACAGGGAGAAAAAGAAACCGGGTCCGATACGACCTCCCGAACGGATGAAATTGAAGTGTATAATACACGGTTTTTCGGGATTCCGGGGTCCCGGAACAAAATTCTCCGGAAATCGCATAGAAAGTTCCTGGGGTCAGATAAAGCGGCCACGCAAAATTTGAGCACCAACGGAAGACATTTGGGGGTGCCGGTGTGCCAGAAACTAGCATTTGCCGAAACTCGGATTATCGTGAAAAATGCGTTAAAGCTCGTTATTTGAGGCTGAAATCGAACAGGTTAACTCCCGGAATGAGGTAGGACGCGTGATTGAAAAACAGGGAGAAAAAGAAACCGGGTCCGGTACGACCTCCCGAACGGCTGAAATTGAAGTGTATAATACACGGTTTTTCGGGATTCCGGGGTCCCGGAACAAAATTCTCCGGAAATCGCATAGAAAGTTCCTGGGGTCAGATAAAGCGGCCACGCAAAATTTGAGCACCAACGGAAGACATTTGGGGGTGCCGGTGTGCCAGAAACCAGCATTCGCCGAAACTCGGATTATCGTGAAAAATGCGTTAAAGCTCGTTATTTGAGGCTGAAATCGAACAGGTTAACTCCTGGAATGAGGTAGGACGCGTGATTGAAAAACAGGGAGAAAAAGAAACCGGGTCCGGTACGACCTCCCGAACGGCAGAAATTGAAGTGTAATACACGGTTTTTCGGGTTTCCGGGGTCCCGGAACAAAATTCTCCAGAAATCGCATAGAAAGTTCCTGGGGTCAGATAAAGCGGCCACGCAAAATTTGAGCACCAACGGAAGACATTTGGGGGTGCCTGTGTGCCAGACACCAGCATTCTCCAAAACTCGGATTATCGTAAAAAATGCGTTAAAACTCGTTATTTGAGGCTAAAATAGAACAGGTTAACTCCCGGAATGAGGTAGGACGCGTGATTGAAAAACAGGGAGAAAAAGAAACCGGGTCCGACGACCTCCCGAACGGTCAAATTGAAGTGTATAATACACGGTTTTTCGGGATTCCGGGGTCCCGGAACAAAATTCTCCGGAAATCGCATAGAAGGTTCATGGGGTTAGATAAAGCGGCCACGCAAAATTTGAGCACCAACGGAAGACATTTGGGGGTGCCGGTGTGCCAGAAACCAGTATTCGCCGAAACTCGGATTATAGGGAAAAATGCATTAAAGCTCGTTATTTGAGGCTGAAATCGAACAGGTTAACTCCTGGAATGAGGTAGGACGCGTGATTGAAAAACAGGGAGAAAAAGAAACCGGGTCCGGTACGACCTCCCGAACGGCTGAAATTGAAGTGTATATTGTATAATACACGGTTTTTTCGGGATCCGGTCCCGAACAAAATTCTCCGGAAATCGCATAGAAAGTTCCTGGGGTCAGATAAAGCGGCCACGCAAAATTTGAGCACCAACGGAAGACATTTGGGAGTGCCGGTGTGCCAGAAACCACCATTCGCCGAAACTCGGATTATCGTGAAAAATGCGTTAAAGCTCGTTATTTGAGGTCAAATCGAACAGTTAACTCCGGAATGAGGTAGGACGCGTGATTGAAAAACAGGAGAAAAAGAAACCGGTCCGATCGACCTCCCGAACGGTTGAAATTGAAGTGTATAATACACGGTTTTTCGGGATTCCGGAACAAAATTCTCCGAAATCGCATAGAAAATTCCTGGGGTCAGATAAAGCGGCCACGCAAAATTTGAGCACCAACGGAAGACATTTGGGGTGCCGGTGTGCGAAACCGATTCGCGAAACTCGGATTATCGTGAAAAATGCGTTAAAGCTCGTTATTTGAGGCTGGAATCGAACAGGTTAACTCCTGGAATGAGGTAGGACGCGTGATTGAAAAACGGGGAGAAAAAGAAACCGGTCCGCACGACCTCCCGAACAGTGAAATTGAAGTGTATAATACACGGTTTTTCGAGATTCCGGGATCCCGGAACAAAATTCTCCGGAAATCGCATAGAAAGTTCCTGGGGTCGATAAAGCGGCCACGCAAAATTTGAGCACCAACGGAAGACATTTGGGGGTGCGGTGTGTGTCGAAACCAAAGATTCGCCGAAACTGGGATTATCGTGAAAAATGCGTTAAAGCTCGTTTTTTGAGGTGAAATCGAATCGGTTAACTCCTGGAATGAGGTAGGACGCGTGATTGAAAAACAGGAGAAAAAGAAACCGGGTCCGATCGACCTCGGAACGGCCGAAATTTAAGTGTATAATACACGGTTTTTCGGGATTCCGGGGTCCCGGAACAAAATTCTCCGGAAATCGCATAGAAAGTTCCTGGGGTCGATAAAGCGGCCACGCAAAATTTGAGCACCAACGGAAGACATTTGGGGTGCGGTGTGCGAAAACCAAAGATTCGCGAAACTCGGATTATAGGGAAAAATGCATTAAAGCTCGTTATTTGAGGTGAAATCGAACAGGTTAACTCCTGGAATGAGGTAGGACGCGTGATTGAAAAACAGGGAGAAAAAGAAACCGGGTCCGATCGACCTCCCGAACGGTACGAAATTGTAGTGTATAATACACGGTTTTTCGGGATTCCGGGGTCCCGGAACAAAATTCTCCGGAAATCGCATAGAAAGTTCCTGGGGTCAGATAAAGCGGCCACGCAAAATTTGAGCACCAACGGAAGACATTTGGGGGTGCCGGTGTGCCAGAAACTAGCATTCGCCGAAACTCGGATTATCGTGAAAAATGCGTTAAAGCTCGTTATTTGAGGCTGAAATCGAACAGGTTAACTCCTGGAATGAGGTAGGACGCGTGATTGAAAAACAGGGAGAAAAAGAAAACGGGTCCGGTACGACCACCCGAACGGCTGAATTTGAAGTGTATAATACACGGTTTTCGGGATTATAGGGTCCCGGAACAAAATTCTTCGGAAATCGCACAGAAAGTTCCTGGGGTCAGATAAGCGGCCACGCAAAATTTGAGCACCAACGGAAGACATTTGGGCGTGTCGGTGTGCCAGAAACCAGCATTCGCCGAAACTCGGATTATCGTGAAAAATGCGTTAAAGCTCGTTTTTTGAGGCTGAAATCGAACAGGTTAACTCCTGGAATGAGGTAGGACTCGTGATTGAAAAACAGGGAGAAAAAGAAACCGGGTCCGGCACGACCTCCCGAACGGCCGAAATTGAAGTGTATAATACACGGTTTTTCGGATTCCGGTCCCAAACACAATTCTCCGGAAATCGCACAGAAAGTTCCTGGGGTCAGATAAGCGGCCACGCAAAATTTGAGCACCAACGGAAGACATTTGGGGTGCCGGTGTGCCGAAAACCAAAGATCGCGAAACTCGGATTATAGGGAAAAATGCATTAAAGCTCGTTATTTGAGGCTCAAATCGAACAGGTTAACTCCTGGAATGAGGTAGGACGCGTGATTGAAAAACAGGAGAAAAAGAAACCGGGTCCCAGTCGACCTCCCGAACAGTGAAATTGAAGTGTATATATATAATACACGGTTTTTCGGGATTCCGGTCCCGAACAAAATCCTCCGGAAATCGCATAGAAATTTCCCGGGTCGGATAAACCGCCACGCAAAATTTGAGCACCAACGGAAGACATTTGGGAGTGCTTAGGTGTGCGAAACCACCATTCGCCGAAACTCGGATTATCGTGAAAAATGCGTTAAAGCTCGTTATTTGAGGCTGAAATCGAACAGGTTAACTCCGGAATGAGGTAGGACGCGTGATTGAAAAACAGGAGAAAAAGAAACCGAGTCCTGTGCGACCTTCCGAACGTTTGAAATTGAAGTGTATAATACACGGTTTTTCGGGATTCCGGGTCCCTGAACAAAATTCTCCGGAAATCGCATAGAAAGTTCCTGGGGTCGATAAAGCGGCCACGCAAAATTTGAGCACCAACGGAAGACATTTGGGGGTGCCGGTGTGCGAAAACCGGCATTCGCGAAACTCGGATTATCGTGAAAAATGCGTTAAAGCTCGTTATTTGAGGCTGGAATCGAACAGGTTAACTCCTGGAATGAGGTAGGACGCGTGATTGAAAAATAGGGAGAAAAAGAAACTGGTCCTGCGACCTCCCGAACGGCCGAAATTGAAGTGTATAATACACGGTTTTGAGATTCGGGATCCGGAACAAAATTCTCCGGAAATCGCATAGAAAGTTCCTGGGGTCGAGATAAAGCGGCCACGCAAAATCGAGCACCAACGGAAGACATTTGGGGGTGCCGGTGTGCCAGAAACTAGCATTTGCCGAAACTCGGATTATCGTGAAAAATGCGTTAAAGCTCGTTATTTGAGGCTTTGAAATTGAACAGGTTAACTCCGGAATGAGGTAGGACGCGTGATTGAAAAACAGGAGAAAAAGAAACCGGGTCCCATGACGACCTCCCGAACGGCCGAAATTGAAGTGTATAATACACGGTTTTTCGGGATTCCGGGGTCCCGAACAAAATTCTCCGGAAATCGCATAGAAAGTTCCTGGGTCAGATAAAGCGGCCACGCAAAATTTAAGCACCAACGGAAGACATTTGGGGGTGCTGGTGTGCGAAAACTAGCATTCGCCGAAACTCGGATTATCGTGAAAAATGCGTTAAAGCTCGTTATTTGAGGCTGAAATCGAACAGGTTAACTCCTGGAATGAGGTAGGACGCGTGATTGAAAAACAGGAGAAAAAGAAACCGGGTCCGTCGACCTCCCGAACAGTGAAATTGAAATACACGGTTTTTCGGGTTTCGGTCCCGAACAAAATTCTCCGGAAATCGCATAGAAAGTTCCTGGGGTGAGATAAAGCGGCCACGCAAAATTTGAGCACCAACGGAAGACATTTGGGGTGCTGTGTGCCGGACACCAAAGATTCTCCAAAACTCGGATTATCGTAAAAAATGCGTTAAAGCTCGTTATTTGAGGCTAAAATCGAACAAAGTTAACTCCGGAATGAGGTAGGACGCGTGATTGAAAAACAGGGAGAAAAAGAAACCGGGTCCGTGACCTCCCGTACGGTGAAATTGAAGTGTATAATACACGGTTTTTCGGGATTCCGGGGTCCCGGAACAAAATTCTCCGGAAATCGCATAGAAGGTTCATGGGGTTAGATAAAGCGGCCACGCAAAATTTGAGCACCAACGGAAGACATTTGGGGGTGCGCGGTGTGCGAAAACCGTGATTCGCCGAAACTCGGATTATAGGGAAAAATGCATTAAAGCTCGTTATTTGAGGCTCAAATCGAACAGGTTAACTCCTGAAATGAGGTAGGACGCGTGATTGAAAAACGGGAAGAAAAAGAAACCGGGTCCGACGACCTCCCGAACGCAGTGAAATTGAAGTGTATAATACACGGTTTTTCGGGTTTCCGGAGTCCCGGAACAAAATTCTCCAGAAATCGCAGAGAAAGTTCCTGGGGTCAGATAAAGCGGCCACGCAAAATTTGAGCACCAACGGAAGACATTTGGGGGTGCCTGTGTGCCAGTCACCAGCATTCTCCAAAA
This sequence comes from Silene latifolia, assembly GCF_048544455.1. Lineage (NCBI taxonomy): Eukaryota > Viridiplantae > Streptophyta > Magnoliopsida > Caryophyllales > Caryophyllaceae > Silene > Silene latifolia. The sequence goes on from NC_133526.1 coordinate 199,206,452, forward strand.
CTCGGATTAACGTAAAAAAATGCGTTAAAGCTCGTTATTTGGGGCTAAAATCGAACAGGTTAACTCCCGGAATGAGGTAGGACGCGTGATTGAAAAACGGGGAGAAAAAGAAACCGGTCCGTCGACCTCCCGAACAGTGAAAATGAAGTGTATAATACACGGTTTTTCGGGATTCGGGGTCCCGGAACAAAATTCTCCGGAAATCGCATAGAAGGTTCATGGGGTTAGATAAAGCGGCCACGCAAAATTTGAGCACCAACGGAAGACATTTGGGGGTGCCGGTGTGCGAAAACCGGTATTCACCGAAACTCGGATTATAGGGAAAAATGCATTAAAGCTCGTTATTTGAGGTTGAAATCGAACAGGTTAACTCCTGGAATGAGGTAGGACGCGTGATTGAAAAACAGGAAGAAAAAGAAACCGGTCCGGTTTACCTCCCGAACGGCTGAAATTGAAGTGTATAATACACGGTTTTTCGGGTTTCCGGGGTCCCGGAACAAAATTCTCCAGAAATCGCATAGAAAGTTCCTGGGGTCAGATAAAGCGGCCACGCAAAATTTGAGCACCAACGGAAGACATTTGGGGGTGCCTGTGTGCGGACACCAAAGCATTCTCCAAAACTCGGATTATCGTAAAAAATGCGTTAAAGCTCGTTATTTGAGGCTAAAATCGAACAGGTTAACTCCGGAATGAGGTAGGACGCGTGATTGAAAACATGGAGAAAAAGAAACCGGTCCGATCGACCTCCCGAACTACAAATTGAAGTGTATAATACACGGTTTTTCGGGATTCCGGAACAAAATTCTCCGGAAATCGCATAGAAGGTTCATGGGGTTAGATAAAGCGGCCACGCAAAATTTGAGCGCCAACGGAAGACATTTGGGGGTGCGGTGTACCGAAAACCGATTCGCCGAAACTCGGATTATAGGGAAAAATGCATTAAAGCTCGTTATTTGAGGCTCAAATCGAACAGGTTAACTCCTGGAATGAGGTAGGACGCGTGATTGAAAAACAGGAGAATAAGAAACCGGGTCCGATCGACCTCCCGAACAGGGTGAAATTGAAGTGTATATTGTATAATACACGGTTTTTCGGGATTCCGGAACAAAATTCTCCGGAAATCGCATAGAAAGTTCTTGGGGTCAGATAAAGCGGCCACGCAAAATTTGAGCACCAACGGAAGACATTTGGGAGTGCCGGTGTGACAGAAACCACCATTCGCCGAAACTCGGATTATTGTGAAAAATGCGTTAAAGCTCGTTATTTGAGGCTGAAATCGAACAGGTTAACTCCCGGAATGAGGTAGGACGCGTGATTGAAAAACAGGGAGAAAAAGAAACTGGGTCCGGTACGACCTCCCGAACGGCTGAAATTGAAGTGTATAATACACGGTTTTCGGGATTCCGGAACAAAATTCTCCGGAAATCGCATAGAAAATTCCTGGGGTCAGATAAAGCGGCCACGCAAAATTTGAGCACCAACGGAAGACATTTGGGGGTGCGGTGTGCGAAAACCAAAGATTCGCCGAAACTCGGATTATCGTGAAAAATGCGTTAAAGCTCGTTATTTGAGGCTGGAATCGAACAGGTTAAGTCCTGGAATGAGGTAGGACGCGTGATTGAAAAACAGGGAGAAAAAGAAACTGGGTCCTGATCGACCTCCCGAGCGGTTTGAAATTGAAGTGTATAATACACGGTTTTTCGAGATTCCGGATCCGGAACAAAATTCTCCGGTAATCGCATAGAAAGTTCCTGGGGTCAGATAAAGCGGCCACGCAAAATTTGAGCACTAACGGAAGACATTTGGGGTGCTTGGTGTGCGAAACCGAGATTCGCGAAACTCGGATTATAGGGAAAAATGCATTAAAGCTCGTTATTTGAGGTCAAATCGAACAGTTAACTCCTGGAATGAGGTAGGACGCGTGATTGAAAAACGGGGAGAAAAAGAAACCGGGTCCTAGATCGACCTCCCGAACGGCTGAAATTGTAGTGTATAATACACGGTTTTTCGGGATTCCGGCGTCACGGAACAAAATTCTCCGAAAGCGCATAGAAAGTTCCTGGGGTCGGATAAAGTGGCCACGCAAAATTTGAGCACCAACGGAAGACATTTGGGGGTGCCGGTGTGCGAAACTAGCATTCGCCAAACTCGGATTATCGTGAAAATGCGTTAAAGCTCGTTATTTGAGGCTGAAATCGAACAGGTTAACTCCTGGAATGAGGTAGGACTCGTGATTGAAAAACAGGAGAAAAAGAAACCGGGTCCCAGACACGACCTCCCGAACGGTTTGAAAAATTGAAGTGTATATATATAATACACGGTTTTTCGGGATTCCGGGTCCCGAACAAAATCCTCCGAAATCGCATAGAAATTTCCCCCGGGTCGATAAACCGCCACGCAAAATTTGAGCACCAACGGAAGACATTTGGGAGTGCGGTGTGCGAAAACCACCATTCGCCGAAACTCGGATTATCGTGAAAAATGCGTTAAAGCTCGTTATTTGAGGCTGAAATCGAACAGGTTAACTCCGGAATGAGGTAGGACGCGTGATTGAAAAACAGGAGAAAAAGAAACCGGTCCGTCGACCTTCCGAACGAGTGAAATTGAAGTGTATAATACACGGTTTTTCGGGATTCCGGGGTCCCGGAACAAAATTCTCCGGAAATCGCATAGAAAGTTCCTGGGGTCAGATAAAGCGGCCACGCAAAATTTGAGCACCAACGGAAGACATTTGGGGGTGCCGGTGTGCGAAAACCGATTCGCGAAACTCGGATTATCGTGAAAAATGCGTTAAAGCTCGTTATTTGAGGTCAGAATCGAACAGGTTAACTCCTGGAATGAGGTAGGACGCGTGATTGAAAAATAGGGAGAAAAAGAAACTGGGTCCGATTTACCTCCCGAACGGCTGAAATTGAAGTGTATAATACACGGTTTTTCGAGATTCCGGGATCCCGGAACAAAATTCTCCGGAAATCGCATAGAAAGTTCCTGGGGTCAGATAAAGCGGCCACGCAAAATCTGAGCACCAACGGAAGACATTTGGGGGTGCCGGTGTGCGAAAACTAGCATTTGCCGAATCTCGGATTATCGTGAAAAATGCGTTAAAGCTCGTTATTTGAGGTGAAATTGAACAAAGTTAACTCCCGGAATGAGGTAGGACGCGTGATTGAAAAACAGGAGAAAAAGAAACCGGGTCCGTCGACCTCCCGAACGGGCCGAAATTGAAGTGTATAATACACGGTTTTTCGGGATTCCGGGGTCCCGAACAAAATTCTCCGGAAATCGCATAGAAAGTTCCTGGGGTCAGATAAAGCGGCCACGCAAAATTTGAGCACCAACGGAAGACATTTGGGGGTGCCGGTGTGCCTGAAACTAGCATTCGCCGAAACTCGGATTATCGTGAAAAATGCGTTAAAGCTCGTTATTTGAGGTGAAATCGAACAGGTTAACTCCTGGAATGAGGTAGGACGCGTGATTGAAAAACAGGAGAAAAAGAAACCGGTCCTGCATTTACCTCCCGAACGGTACCGAAATTGAAGTGTAATACACGGTTTTTCTAGGTTTCCGGGTCCCTAACAAAATTCTCCGAAATCGCATAGAAAGTTCCCGGGTGAGACAAAGCGGCCACGCAAAATTTGAGCACCAACGGAAGACATTTGGGGTGCCTGTGTGCCGGACACCAAAGATTCTCCAAAACTCGGATTATCGTAAAAAATGCGTTAAAGCTCGTTATTTGAGGCTAAAATCGAACAGGTTAACTCCGGAATGAGGTAGGACGCGTGATTGAAAAACAGGAGAAAAAGAAACCGGTCCCAGATCGACCTCCCGAACAGTTGAAATTGAAGTGTATAATACACGGTTTTTCGGGATTCGGGGTCCCGGAACAAAATTCTCCGGAAATCGCATAGAAGGTTCATGGGGTTAGATAAAGCGGCCACGCAAAATTTGAGCACCAACGGAAGACATTTGGGGGTGACGGTGTGCCAGAAACTAGTATTCGCCGAAACTCGGATTATAGGGAAAAATGCATTAAAGCTCGTTATTTGAGGTCAAATCGAACAGTTAACTCCTGGAATGAGGTAGGACGCGTGATTGAAAAACAGGAGAAAAAGAAACCGGTCCTGACCCTCCCGAACGGCTGAAATTGAAGTGTATATTGTATAATACACGGTTTTTCGGGATTCGGGTCCCTAACAAAATTCTCCGGAAATCGCATAGAAAGTTCCTGGGTCGAGATAAAGCGGCCACGCAAAATTTGAGCACCAACGGAAGACATTTGGGAGTGCTTGGTGTGCCGAAAACCACCATTCGCCGAAACTCGGATTATCGTGAAAAATGCGTTAAAGCTCGTTATTTGAGGTCTGAAATCGAACAGGTTAACTCCGGAATGAGGTAGGACGCGTGATTGAAAAACAGGAGAAAAAGAAACCGGTCCTGACGACCTCCCGAACTACGGTTGAAATTGAAGTGTATAATACACGGTTTTTCGGGATTCAAAGTCCGGAACAAAATTCTCCTGAAATCGCATAGAAAGTTCCTGGGGTCGATAAAGCGGCCACGCAAAATTTGAGCACCAACGGAAGACATTTGGGGGTGCTGCGTGTGCGAAACCAAGATTCGCCGAAACTCGGATTATCGTGAAAAATGCGTTAAAGCTCGTTATTTGAGGCTGGAATCGAACAGGTTAACTCCTGGAATGAGGTAGGACGCGTGATTGAAAAACAGGAGAAAAAGAAACCGGTCCGCACGACCTCCCGAACGGCTGAAATTGAAGTGTATAATACACGGTTTTTCGAGATTCGGGATCCGGAACAAAATTCTCCGGAAATCGCATAGAAAGTTCCTGGGGTCAGATAAAGCGGCCACTCAAAATTTGAGCACCAACGGAAGACATTTGGGGGTGCGGTGTGTCGTCGAAACCAAAGATTCGCCGAAACTCGGATTATCGTGAAAAATGCGTTAAAGCTCGTTTTTTGAGGTGAAATCGAATCCGGTTAACTCCTGGAATGAGGTAGGACGCGTGATTGAAAAACAGGAGAAAAAGAAACCGGGTCCTGTCGACCTCGGAACAGGCCGAAATTTAAGTGTATAATACACGGTTTTTCGGGATTCCTTGGTCCCGGAACAAAATTCTCCGGAAATCGCATAGAAAGTTCCTGGGTCAGATAAAGCGGCCACGCAAAATTTGAGCACCAACGGAAGACATTTGGGGTGCCGGTGTGCGAAAACCAAAGATTCGCCAAAACTCGGATTATAGGGAAAAATGCATTAAAGCTCGTTATTTGAGGTGAAATCGAACAGTTAACTCCTGGAATGAGGTAGGACGCGTGATTGAAAAACAGGAGAAAAAGAAACCGGGTCCCACGACCTCCGAACAACGGCCGAAATTGAAGTGTATATATATAATACACGGTTTTTCGAATCCGGTCCCGAACAAAATTCTCCGGAAATCGCATAGAAAGTTCCTGGGGTCGGATAAAGCGGCAACGCAAAATTTGAGCACCAACAAGACATTTGGGAGTGCTTGGTGTGCGAAAACCACCATTCGCCGAAACTCGGATTATCGTGAAAAATGCGTTAAAGCTCGTTATTTGAGGCTGAAATCGAACAGTTAACTCCGGAATGAGGTAGGACGCGTGATTGAAAAACAGGAGAAAAAGAAACCGGTCCTGGACGACCTTCCGAACGCGAGAAATTGAAGTGTATAATACACGGTTTGTCGGGATTCCGGGTCCCGAACAAAATTCTCCTGAAATCGCATAGAAAGTTCATGGGGTCGATAAAGCGGCCACGCAAAATTTGAGCACCAACGGAAGACATTTGGGGTGCTTGCGGTGTGCGAAACCAAAGATTCGCCGAAACTCGGATTATCGTGAAAAATGCGTTAAAGCTCGTTATTTGAGGCTGGAATCGAACAGGTTAACTCCTGGAATGAGGTAGGACGCGTGATTGAAAAATAGGGAGAAAAAGAAACTGGGTCCGGTACGACCTCCCGAACGGCTGAAATTGAAGTGTATAATACACGGTTTTTCGAGATTCCGGGATCCCGGAACAAAATTCTCCGGAAATCGCATAGAAAGTTCCTGGGGTCAGATAAAGCGGCCACGCAAAATTTGAGCACCAACGGAAAACATTTGGGGGTGCCGGTGTGCCAGAAACTAGCATTTGCCGAAACTCGGATTATCGTGAAAAATGCGTTAAAGCTCGTTATTTGAGGCAGAAATCGAACCGGTTAACACCTGGAATGAGGTAGGACGCGTGATTGAAAAACCGGGAGAAAAAGAAACCGGTCCTGACGACCTCCCGAACGGCCAAAATTGAAGTGTATAATACACGGTTTTTCGGGATTCCGGGATCCGGAACAAAATTCTCCGAAATCGCATAGAAAGTTCCTGGAGTCAGATAAAGCGGCCACGCGAAATTTGAGCACCAACGGAAGACATTTGGGAGTGCCGGTGTGCCAGAAACCAGCATTCGCCGAAATTCGGATTATCGTGAAAAATGTGTTAAAGCTCGTTATTTGAGGCTGAAATCAAAGTTAACTCCTGGAATGAGGTAGGACGCGTGATTGAAAAACAGGGAGAAAAAGAAACCGGGTCCGGTACGACCTCCCGAACGGCTGAAATTGAAGTGTATAATACACGGTTTTTCGGGATTCCGGGGTCCCGGAACAAAATTCTCCGGAAATCGCATAGAAAGTTCCTGGGGTCAGATAAAGCGGCCACGCAAAATTTGAGCACCAACGGAAGACATTTGGGGGTGCCGGTGTGCAAGAAACCAGCATTCGCCGAAACTCGGATTATCGTGAAAAATGCGTTAAAGCTCGTTATTTGAGGTCAAATCGAACAGGTTAACTCCTGGAATGAGGTTGTTCGCGTGATTGAAAAACAGGAGAAAAAGAAACCGGTCCGTGCGACGTCCCGAACGGCTGAAATTGATGTGTATAATACACGGTTTTTCCGATTCCGGTCCCTAAATCGCATAGAAAGTTCCCGGGGTCGATATAGCGGCCACGCAAAATTTAAGCACCAACGGATGACATTTGGGGGTGCCGGTGTGCCGAAAACCAAAGATTCGCAAACTCGGATTATCGTGAAAAATAAGTTAAAGCTCGTTATTTGAGGTTGAAATCGAACAGGTTAACTCCTGGAATGAGGTAGGACGCGTGATTGAAAAACATGGAGAAAAAGAAACCGGGTCCGGTACGACCTCCTGAACGGCTGAAATTGAAGTGTATAATACACGGTTTTTCGGGATTCCGGGGTCCCGGAAATCGCATAGAAAGTTCATGGGATCAGATAAAGCGGCCACGCAAAATTTGAGCACCAACAGATGACATTTGGGGTGCTGCGGTGTGCCGAAAACCAAAGATTCGCCAAAACTCGGATTATCGTGAAAAATGCGTTAAAGCTCGTTATTTGAGGCTGAAATCGAACAGGTTAACTCCTGAAATGAGGTAGGACGCGTGTTTGAAAAACAGGGGACAAAAAGAAACCGGGTCCAAAGACGACCTCCCGAACGGCTCAAATTGAAGTGTATAATACACGGTTTTCGGGATTCCGGAACAAAATTCTCCGAAGATCGCATAGAAAGTTCCTGGGGTCGATAAAGCGGCCACGCAAAATTTGAGCACCAACGGAAGACATTTGGGGGTGCCGGTGTGCGAAAACCAAGATTCGCCGAAACTCGGATTATCGTGAAAAATCCGTTAAAGCTCGTTATTTGAGGCTGAAATCGAACAGGTTAACTCTTGGAATGAGGTAGGACGCGTGATTGAAAAACAGGGAGAAAAAGAAACCGGGTCCGGTACGACCTCCCGAACGGCTGAAATTGAAGTGTATATATAATACACGGTTTTTCGGGATTCCGGGGTCCCGGAACAAAATTCTCCGGAAATCACATTGAAAGTTCCTGGGGTGAGATAAAGCGGCCACGCAAAATTTGAGCACCAACGGAAGACATTTGGGGGTGCCGGTGTGCGAAAACCAAGATTCGCCGAAACTCGAATTATCGTAAAAATGCGTTAAAGCTCGTTATCCGAGGTGAAATCGAACAGGTTAACTCCTGGAATGAGGTAGGACGCGTGATTGAAAAACAGGGAGAAAAACAAACCGGGTCCAGTACGACCTCCCGAACGGCTGAAATTGAAGTGTATAATACACGGTTTTTTGGGGTAGGACGCGTGATTGAAAAACAGGGAGAAAAAGAAACCGGGTCCGGTACGGCCTCCCGAACGGCTGGAATTGAAGTGTATAATACACGGTTTTTTGGGATTCCGGGATCTAGGAACAAAATTCTCCTAAATCGAATAGAAAGTTCTGCGGTCGATAAAGCGGCCACGCAAAATTTGAGCACCAACGGAAGACATTTGGGGTGCTTGGTGTGCGAAAACCAAAGATTCGCCGAAACTCGGATTATCGTGAAAATTGCGTTAAAGCTCGTTATTTGAGGCTGAAATCGAACAGGTTAACTCCTGGAATGAGGTAGGACGCGTGATTGAAAAACATGGAGAAAAAGAAACCGGGTCCGGTACGACCTCCTGAACGGCTGAAATTAAAGTGTATAATACACGGTTTTTCGGGATTCCAGGGTCCTGGAAATCGCATAGAAAGTCCATGGGATCAGATAAAGCGGCCACGCAAAATTTGAGCACCAACGGATGACATTTGGGGGTGCCGGTGTGCCAGAAACCAGCATTCGCCAAAACTCGGATTATCGTGAAAAATGCGTTAAAGCTCGTTATTTGAGGCTGAAATCGAACAGGTTAACTCCTGAAATGAGGTAGGACGCGTGATTGAAAAACAGGGACAAAAAGAAACCGGGTCCGGTACGACCTCCCGAACGGCTGAAATTGAAGTGTATAATACACGGTTTTTCGGGATTCCGGGGTCCCGAACAAAATTCTCCGGAAATCGCATAGAAAGTTCCTGGGGTCAGATAAAGCGGCCACGCAAAATTTGAGCACCAACGGAAGACATTTGGGGTGCCGGTGTGCGAAACCAAAGATTCGCCAAACTCGGATTATCGTGAAAAATCCGTTAAAGCTCGTTATTTGAGGCTGAAATCGAACAGGTTAACTCTTGGAATGAGGTAGGACGCGTGATTGAAAAACAGGAGAAAAAGAAACCGGGTCCGATTTACCTCCCGAACGGCTGAAATTGAAGTGTATATATAATACACGGTTTTTCGGGATTCCGGGGTTCCGGAACAAAATTCTCCGGAAATCGCATAGAAAGTTCCTGGGGTCAGATAAAGCGGCCACGCAAAATTTGAGCACCAACGGAAGACATTTGGGGGTGCCGGTGTGCCAGAAACCAGCATTCACCGAAACTCGGATTATCGGTAAAAATGCGTTAAAGCTCGTTATTTGAGGCTGAAATCGAACAGGTTAACTCCTGGAATGAGGTAGGACGCGTGATTGAAAAGCAGGGAGAAAAAGAAACTGGGTCCAGTATGACCTCCCGAACGGCTGGAATTGAAGTGTATAATACACGGTTTTTCGGGATTCCGGGATCTTGGAACAAAATTCTCCGGAAATCGCATAGAAAGTTCTTGGGGTCAGTTAAAGCTGCCACGCAAAATTTGAGCACCAACGGATGACATTTGGGGGTGCCGGTGTGCCATAAACCAACATTCGCCGAAACTCGGATTATCGTGAAAAATGAGTTAAAGCTCGTTATTTGAGGCTTAAATCGAACAGGTTAACTCCTGGAATGAGATAGGACGCGTGATTGAAAAACATGGAGAAAAATAAACCGGTCCGTGCGACCTGAACGGCATTTGAAATTGAAGTGTATAATATACGGTTTTTCGGAATTCCGAGGTCCCGGAACAAAATTCTCCGGAAATCGCATAGAAAGTTCCTGGGGTCAGATAAAGCGGCCACGTAAAATTTGAGCACCAACGGAAGACATTTGGGGGTGCCGGTGTGCCAGAAACCAGCATTCGCCGAAACTCGGATTATCGTGAAAAATGCGTTAAAGCTCGTTATTTCAGGCTGAAATCGAACAGGTTAACTCCTGGAATGAGATAGGACGCGTGATTGAAAAACAGGGAGAAAAAGAAACCGGGTCCGGTACGACCTCCCAAACGGTTGAAATTAAAGTGTATAATACTCGGTTTTTCGGAATTTCGGGGTCCCGGAACAAAATTCTCCGGAAATCGCACAGAACGTTCCTGGAGTCAGATAAAGCGGCCACGCAAAATTTGAGCACCAACGAAAGATATTTGGGGGTGCCGGTGTGCAAGAAACCAGCATTCGCCGAAACTCGGATTATCGTGAAAAATGCGTTAAAGCTCGTTATTTGAGGTCAAAATCGAAAAGGTTAACTCCTGGAATGAGGTTGTTTGCATGATTGAAAAACAGGGAGAAAAAGAAACCGGGTCCGGTACGACGTCCCGAACGGCTGAAATTGATGTGTATAATACACGGTTTTTCTGGATTCCGGGGTCCCGGAACAAAATTCTCCGGAAATCGCATAGGAAGTTCATGGGGTCAGATAAAGCGGCCACGCAAAATTTGAGCACCAACGGAAGACATTTGGGGGTGCGGTGTGCCGGCGATTCGCCGAAACTCGGATTATCGTGAAAAATGTGTTAAAGCTCGTTATCCGAGGTGAAATCGAACAGGTTAACTCCTGGAATGAGGTAGGACGCGTGATTGAAAAACAGGGTGAAAAACAAACCGGGTCCAAGATCGACCTCCCGAACGGCTAAAATTGAAGTGTATAATACACAGTTTTTCGGGTAGGACGCGTGATTGAAAAACAGGAGAAAAAGAAACCGGTCCGACGGCCTCCCGAACGGCTAGAATTGAAGTGTATAATACACGGTTTTTCGGGATTCCGGGATCTAGGAACAAAATTCTCCGGAAATCGCATAGAAAGTTCCCTGGGTCGAGATATAGCGGCCACGCAAAATTTAAGCACCAACGGATGACATTTGGGGTGTGCCGTGTGTGCGAGAAACCAGGATTCGCCGAAACTCGGATTATCGTGAAAATTGCGTTAAAGCTCGTTATTTGAGGCTGAAATCGAATAGGTTAACTCCTGGAATGAGGTAGGACGCGTGATTGAAAAACATGGAGAAAAAGAAACCGGTCCTGACGACCTCTGAACGGCTGAAATTGAAGTGTATAATACACGGTTTTTCAGATTCCGGTCCCGAAATCGCATAGAAAGTTCATGGGATCAGATAAAGCGGCCACGCAAAATTTGAGTACCAACGGATGACATTTGGGGGTGCTTGGTGTGCGAAAACCAAAGATTCGCCAAAACTCGGATTATCGTGAAAAATGCGTTAAAGCTCGTTATTTGAGGTCTGAAATCGAACAAAGTTAACTCCTGAAATGAGGTAGGACGCGTGATTGAAAAACAGGGACAAAAAGAAACCGGGTCCGTGCGACCTCCCGAACGGTGAAATTGAAGTGTATAATACACGGTTTTTCGGGATTCCGGGGTCCCGAACAAAATTCTCCGGAAATCGCATAGAAAGTTCCTGGGGTCGATAAAGCGGCCACGCAAAATTTGAGCACCAACGGAAGACATTTGGGGGTGTCGGTGTGCAAAAAACCAAAGATTCGCGAAACTCGGATTATCGTGAAAAATCCGTTAAAGCTCGTTATTTGAGGCTGAAATCGAACAGGTTTACTCCTGGAATGAGGTAGGACGCGTGATTGAAAAGCAGGGAGAAAAAGAAACTGGGTCCTGTTTACCTCCCGAACGGCCGGAATTGAAGTGTATAATACACGGTTTTTCGGGATTCCGGGATCTTGGAACAAAATTCTCCGGAAATCGCATAGAAAGTTCCTGGGGTCAGATAAAGCGGCCACGCAAAATTTGAGCACCAACGGATGACATTTGGGGGTGCCGGTGTGCCATAAACCAAAGATTCGCCAAAACTCGGATTATCGTGAAAAATGAGATAAAGCTCGTTATTTGAGGCTGAAATCGAACAGGTTAACTCCTGGAATGAGATAGGACGCGTGATTGAAAAACATGGAGAAAAATAAAGCGGGTCCGGTACGACCTCTCGAACGGCTGAAATTGAAGTGTATAATATACGGTTTTTCGGAATTCCGGGGTCCCGAACAAAATTCTCCGGAAATCGCATAGAAAGTTCCTGGGGTCAGATAAAGCGGCCACGTAAAATTTGAGCACCAACGGAAGACATTTGGGGTGCCGGTGTGCGAAACCAAAGATTCGCCAAACTCGGATTATCGTGAAAATGCGTTAAAGCTCCTTATTTGAGGTCAAATCGAACAGGTTAACTCCTGGAATGAGATAGGACGCGTGATTGAAAAACAGGGAGAAAAAGAAACCGGGTCCGGTACGACCTCCCGAACGGTTGAAATTAAAGTGTATAATACACGGTTTTTCGGGATTCCGGGGTCCCGGAACAAAATTCTCCGGAAATCGCATAGAAAGTTCCTGGGGTCAGATAAAGCGGCCACGCAAAATTTGAGCACCAACGGAAGACATTTGGGGGTGCCGGTGTGCAAGAAACCAAAGATTCGCCGAAACTCGGATTATCGTGAAAAATGCGTTAAAGCTCGTTATTTGAGATCAAAATCGAACAGGTTAACTCCTGGAATGAGGTTGTTCGCGTGATTGAAAAACAGGAGAAAAAAACCGGGTCCGATTTACGTCCCGAACGGCTGAAATTGATGTGTATAATACACGGTTTTTCGGGTAGGACGCGTGATTGAAAAACGAGGAGAAAAAGAAACCGGTCCGTGACGGCCTCCGAACAGGCCGAATTGAAGTGTATAATACACGGTTTTTCGGGATTCCGGGATCTAGGAACAAAATTCTCCGGAAATCGCATAGAAAGTTCCTAGGGTCAGATAAAGCGGCCACGCAAAATTTGAGCACCAACGGAAGACATTTGGGGTGCCGTGTGTCGAAACCAGCATTCGCCGAAACTCGGATTATCGTGAAAATTGCGTTAAAGCTCGTTATTTGAGGTGAAATCGAATCGGTTAACTCCTGGAATGAGGTAGGACGCGTGATTGAAAAACATGGAGAAAAAGAAACCGGTCCGTTTACCTCTCCGAACGGCTGAAATTGAAGAGTATAATACACGGTTTTTGAAATCGGTCCCTAAATCGCATTGAAAGTTCCCGGGTCGATATAGCGGCCACGCAAAATTTGAGCACCAACGGATGACATTTGGGGGTGCCGGTGTGCCAGAAACCAGCATTCGCCGAAACTCGAATTATCGTGAAAAATGAGTTAAAGCTCGTTATTTGAGGCTCAAATCGAACAGTTAACTCCTGGAATGAGGTAGGACGCGTGATTGAAAAACATGGAGAAAAAGAAACCGGTCCAAATCGACCTCTGAACTAGCTGAAATTGAAGTATATAATACACGGTTTTTTTGGGATTCCGGGTCCCGGAAATCGCATAGAAAGTTCATGGGATCAGATAAAGCGGCCACGCAAAATTTGAGCACCAAAGGATGACATTTGAGGGTGCTTGCAGGTGTGCGAAACCAAAGATTCGCCAAAACTCGGATTATCGTGAAAAATGCGTTAAAGCTCGTTATTTGAGGCTGAAATCGAACAGGTTAACTCCTGAAATGAGGTAGGACGCGTGATTGAAAAACAGGGACAAAAAGAAACCGGGTCCGGTACGACCTCCCGAACGGCTGAAATTGAAATGTATAATACACGGTTTTTCGGGATTCCGGGGTCCCGGAACAAAATTCTCCGGAAATCGCATAGAAAGTTCCTGGGGTCAGATAAAGCTGCCACGCAAAATTTGAGCACCACTGGAAGACATTTGGGGGTGCCGTGTGCCGAAACCGCATTCGCCGAAACTCGGATTATCGTGAAAATTGCGTTAAAGCTCGTTATTTGAGGCTGAAATCGAACAGGTTAACTCCTGGAATGAGGTAGGACGCGTGATTGAAAAACATGGAGAAAACGAAACAGGGTCCGGTACGACCTCCTGAACGGCTGAAATTGAAGTGTATAATACACGGTTTTTCGAGATTCCGGGATCCCGGAACAAAATTCTCCGGAAATCGCATAGAAAGTTCCTGGGGTCAGATAAAGCGGCCGCGCAAAATTTAAGCACCAACGGATGACATTTGGGGGTGCCGGTGTGCCAGAAACCAGCATTCGCCGAAACTCGGATTATCGTGAAAAATGATTTAAAGCTCGTTATTTGAGGTTGAAATCGAACAGGTTAACTCCTGGAATGAGGTAGGACGCGTGATTGAAAAACATGGAGAAAAAGAAACCGGGTCCTAGTCGACCTCTGAACTACTGAAATTAAAGTGTATAATACACGGTTTTTGGGGATTCCGGGGTCCCGAAAATCGCATAGAAAGTTCCTGGGATCAGATAAAGCGGCCACGCGAAATTTGAGCACCAACGGATGACATTTGGGGTGCCGGTGTGCGAAACCAAAGATTCGCCAAAACTCGGATTATCGTGAAAAATGCGTTAAAGCTCGTTATTTGAGGCTGAAATCGAACAGTTAACTCCTGAAATGAGGTAGGACGCGTGATTGAAAAACAGAGACAAAAAGAAACCGGTCCTACGACCTCCCGAACGGTTTGAAATTGAAGTGTATAATACACGGTTTTTCGGGATTCCGGGGTCCCGGAACAAAATTCTCCGGAAATTGCATAGAAAGTTCCTGGGGTCAGATAAAGCGGCGACGCAAAATTTGAGCACCAACGGAAGACATTTGGGGGTGCCGGTGTGCCAGAAACCAGCATTCGCCGAAACTCGGATTATCGTGAAAAATCCGTTAAAGCTCGTTATTTGAGGCTGAAATCGAACAGGTTAACTCTTGGAATGAGGTAGGACGCGTGATTGAAAAACAGGGAGAAAAAGAAACCGGGTCCGGTACGACCTCCCGAACGGCTGAAATTGAAGTGTATATATAATACACGGTTTTTCGGGATTCCGGGGTTCCGGAACAAAATTCTCCGGAAATCACATAGAAAGTTCATGAGGTCAGATAAAGCAGCCACGCAAAATTTGAGCACCAACGGAAGACATTTGGGGGTGCCGGTGTGCCAGAAACCAGCATTCACCGAAACTCGGATTATCGTGTAAAATGCGTTAAAGCTCGTTATTTGAGGCTGAAATCGAACAGGTTAACCCCTGGAATGAGGTAGGACGCGTGATTGAAAAGCGAGAGAAAAAAAACTGGTCCGGTATGACCTCCCGAAAGGTCGGAATTGAAGTGTATAATACACGGTTTTTCGGGATTCCGGGATCTTGGAACAAAATTCTCCGGAAATCGCATAGAAAGTTCTTGGGGTCAGATAAAGCTGCCACGCAAAATTTGAGCACCAACGGATGACATTTGGGGGTGCCGGTGTGCCATAAACCAACATTCGCCGAAACTCGGATTATCGTGAAAAATGAGTTAAAGCTCGTTATTTGAGGTCAAAATCGAACAGTTTAACTCCTGGAATGAGATAGGACGCGTGATTGAAAAACATGGAGAAAAATAAACCGGTCCCAGACGACCTCTCGAACGGTTGAAATTGAAGTGTATAATATACGGTTTTTCGAATTCGGGTCCCGAACAAAATTCTCCGGAAATCGCATAGAAAGTTCCCGGGGTCAGATAAAGCGGCCACGTAAAATTTGAGCACCAACGGAAG
Organism: Silene latifolia; assembly: GCF_048544455.1. NCBI lineage: Eukaryota > Viridiplantae > Streptophyta > Magnoliopsida > Caryophyllales > Caryophyllaceae > Silene > Silene latifolia. The sequence goes on from NC_133526.1 coordinate 199,222,079, forward strand.
ACATTTGGGGGTGCCGGTGTGCGAAACCAAAGATTCGCCGAAACTTAGATTATCGTGAAAAATGCGTTAAAGCTCGTTATTTCAGTTTGAAATCGAACAGTTAACTCCTGAAATGAGGTAGGACGCGTGATTGAAAAACAGGGGAGAAAAAGAAACCGGGTCCGATCGACCTCCCAAACGGTTGAAATTAAAGTGTATAATACTCGGTTTTTCGGGATTTCGGGGTCCCGAACAAAATTCTCCGGAAATCGCACGAACGTTCCTGGGGTCAGATAAAGCGGCCACGCAAAATTTGAGCACCAACGAAAGACATTTGGGGGTGCCGTGTGCAAGAAACCGGCAAAGATTCGCCGAAACTCGGATTATCGTGAAAAATGAGTTAAAGCTCGTTATTTGAGGCTGAAATCGAACAGGTTAACTCCTGGAATGAGATAGGACGCGTGATTGAAAAACATGGAGAAAAATAAACCGGGTCCGGTACGACCTCTCGAACGGCTGAAATTGAAGTGTATAATACACGGTTTTTCGGGATTCCGGGGTCCCAGAACAAAATTCTCCGGAAATCGCATAGAAAGTTCCTGGGGTCAGATAAAGCGGCGACGCAAAATTTGAGCACCAACGGAAGACATTTGGGGGTGCCGGTGTGCGAAAACCAAAGATTCGCCGAAACTCGGATTATCGTGAAAAATCCGTTAAAGCTCGTTATTTGAGGCTGAAATCGAACAGGTTAACTCTTGGAATGAGGTAGGACGCGTGATTGAAAAACAGGGAGAAAAAGAAACCGGTCCGACGACCTCCCGAACGGTTTGAAATTGAAGTGTATATATAATACACGGTTTTTCGGGATTCCGGGGTTCCGGAACAAAATTCTCCGGAAATCACATAGAAAGTTCATGAGGTCAGATAAAGCAGCCACGCAAAATTTGAGCACCAACGGAAGACATTTGGGGGTGCTTGGTGTGCGAAACCAAAGATTCACCGAAACTCGGATTATCGTGTAAAATGCGTTAAAGCTCGTTATTTGAGGCTGAAATCGAACAGGTTAACCCCTGGAATGAGGTAGGACGCGTGATTGAAAAGCAGGGAGAAAAAGAAACTGGGTCCGGTATGACCTCCCGAAAGGCTGGAATTGAAGTGTATAATACACGGTTTTTCGGGATTCCGGGATCTTGGAACAAAATTCTCCGGAAATCGCATAGAAAGTTCTTGGGGTCAGATAAAGCTGCCACGCAAAATTTGAGCACCAACGGATGACATTTGGGGGTGCCGGTGTGCCATAAACCAACATTCGCCGAAACTCGGATTATCGTGAAAAATGAGTTAAAGCTCGTTATTTGAGGCTGAAATCGAACAGGTTAACTCCTGGAATGAGATAGGACGCGTGATTGAAAAACATGGAGAAAAATAAACCGGGTCCGGTACGACCTCTCGAACGGCTGAAATTGAAGTGTATAATATACGGTTTTTCGGAATTCCGGGGTCCCGGAACAAAATTCTCCGGAAATCGCATAGAAAGTTCCTGGGGTCAGATAAAGCGGCCACGTAAAATTTGAGCACCAACGGAAGACATTTGGGGGTGCCGGTGTGCCAGAAACCAGCATTCGCCGAAACTTAGATTATCGTGAAAAATGCGTTAAAGCTCGTTATTTCAGGCTGAAATCGAACAGGTTAACTCCTGGAATGAGATAGGACGCGTGATTGAAAAACAGGGAGAAAAAGAAACCGGGTCCGGTACGACCTCCCAAACGGTTGAAATTAAAGTGTATAATACTCGGTTTTTCGGGATTTCGGGGTCCCGGAACAAAATTCTCCGGAAATCGCACGAACGTTCCTGGGTCGAGATAAAGCGGCCACGCAAAGTTTGAGCACCAACGAAAGACATTTGGGGGTGCCGGTGTGCAAGAAACCAGCATTCGCCGAAACTCGGATTATCGTGAAAAATGCGTTAAAGCTCGTTATTTGAGGCTGAAATCGAACAGGTTAACTCCTGGAATGAGGTTGTTCGCGTGATTGAAAAACAGGGAGAAAAAGAAACCGGGTCCGGTACGACGTCCCGAACGGCTGAAATTGATGTGTATAATACACGGTTTCTTGGATTCGGTCCCTAACAAAATTCTCCGGAAATCGCATAGGAAGTTCCCGGGGTCGGATAAAGCGGCCACGCAAAATTTGAGCACCAACGGAAGACATTTGGGGGTGCCGGTGTGCGAAACCAGCATTCGCCGAAACTCGGATTATCGTGAAAAATGCGTTAAAGCTCCTTATCTGAGGCTGAAATCGAACAGGTTAACTCCTGGAATGAGGTAGGACGCGTGATTGAAAAACAGGGTGAAAAACAAACCGGGTCCAGTACGACCTCCCGAACGGCTGAAATTGAAGTGTATAATACACAGTTTTTCGGGTAGGACGCGTGATTGAAAAACAGGGAGAAAAAGAAACCGGGTCCGGTACGGCCTCCCGAACGGCTAGAATTGAAGTGTATAATACACGGTTTTTCGGGATTCCGGGATCTAGGAACAAAATTCTCCGGAAATCGCATAGAAAGTTCCTGGGGTCAGATATAGCGGCCACGCAAAATTTAAGCACCAACGGATGACATTTGGGGGTGCCGGTGTGCCAGAAACCAGCATTCGCCGAAACTCGGATTATCGTGAAAATTGCGTTAAAGCTCGTTATTTGAGGCTGAAATCGAATAGATTAACTCCTGGAATGAGGTAGGACGCGTGATTGAAAAACATGGAGAAAAAGAAACCGGGTCCGGTACGACCTCCTGAACGGCTGAAATTGAAGTGTATAATACACGGTTTTTCGGGATTTCGGGGTCCCGGAAATCGCATAGAAAGTTCCTGGGGTCAGATATAGTGGCCACGCAAAATTTAAGCACCAACGGATGACATTTGGGGGTGCCGGTGTGCCAGAAACCAGCATTCGCCGAAACTCGGATTATCGTGAAAAATGAGTTAAAGCTCGTTATTTGAGGTTGAAATCGAACAGCTTAACTCCTGGAATGAGGTAGGACGCGTGATTGAAAAACATGGAGAAAAAGAAACCGGGTCCGGTACGATCTCCTGAACGGCTGAAATTGAAGTGTATAATACACGGTTTTTCAGGATTCCGGGGTCCCGGAAATCGCATAGAAAGTTCATGGGATCAGATAAAGCGGCCACGCAAAATTTGAGTACCAACGGATGACATTTGGGGGTGCTTGGTGTGCGAAAACAAGATTCGCCAAAACTCGGATTATCGTGAAAAATGCGTTAAAGCTCGTTATTTGAGGCTGAAATCGAACAGGTTAACTCCTGAAATGAGGTAGGACGCGTGATTGAAAAACAGGGACAAAAAGAAACCGGGTCCGGTACGACTTCCCAAACGGCTGAAATTGAAGTGTATAATACACGGTTTTTCGGGATTCCGGGGTCCCGGAATAAAATTCTCTGGAAATCGCATAGAAAGTTCCTGGGGTCAGATAAAGCGGCCACGCAAAATTTGAGCACCAACGGAAGACATTTGGGGGTGTCGGTGTGCCTGAAACCAGCATTCGCCGAAACTCGGATTATCGTGAAAAATCCGTTAAAGCTCGTTATTTGAGGCTGAAATCGAACAGGTTAACTCTTGGAATGAGGTAGGACGCGTGATTGAAAAACAGGGAGAAAAAGAAACCGGGTCCGGTACGACCTCCCGAACGGCTGAAATTGAAATGTATATATAATACACGGTTTTTCGGGATTCCGGGTCCCGGAACAAAATTCTCCGAAATCACATAGAAAGTTCCCGAGGTCGAGATAAAGCGGCCACGCAAAATTTGAGCACCAACGGAAGACATTTGGGGGTGCCGATGTGCGAAACCAAAGATTCACCGAAACTCGGATTATCGTGAAAAATGTGTTAAAGCTCGTTATTTGAGGTGAAATCGAACAGGTTAACTCCTGGAATGAGGTAGGACGTGTGATTGAAAAGCAGGAGAAAAAGAAACTGGTCCGGTACGACCTCCCGAACGCAGGTTTGAAATTGAAATGTATAATACACGGTTTTCGGGATTCCGGGGTCCCGAAACAAAATTCTCCGGAAATCGCATAGAAAGTTCCTGGGGTCAGATAAAGCGGCCACGCAAAATTTGAGCACCAACGGATGACATTTGGGGGTGCCGGTGTGCCATAAACCAGCATTCGCCGAAACTCGGATTATCGTGAAAAATGAGATAAAGCTCGTTATTTGAGGCTGAAATCGAACAGGTTAACTCCTGGAATGAGATAGGACGCGTGATTGAAAAACATGGAGAAAAATAAAGCGGGTCCCAGTCGACGACCTCTCGAACGGTGAAATTGAAGTGTATAATATACGGTTTTTCGAATTCGGGGTCCCAACAAAATTCTCCGGAAATCGCATAGAAAGTTCCTGGGGTCAGATAAAGCGGCCACGTAAAATTTGAGCACCAACGGAAGACATTTGGGAGTGCTTGGTGTGCGAAAACCAAGATTCGCCGAAACTCGGATTATCGTGAAAAATGCGTTAAAGCTCGTTATTTGAGGCTCAAATCGAACAGGTTAACTCCTGAAATGAGCTAGGACGCGTGATTGAAAAACAGGAGAAAAAGAAACCGGGTCCGTCGACCTCCCGACGGTTGAAATTAAAGTGTATAATACACGGTTTTTCGGGATTCCGGTCCCGGAACAAAATTCTCTGAAATCGCATAGAAAGTTCCTGGGGTGAGATAAAGCGGCCACGCAAAATTTGAGCACCAACGGAAGACATTTGGGGTGTCGGTGTGCAGTTCGAAACCAAAGATTCGCGAAACTCGGATTATCGTGAAAAATCCGTTAAAGCTCGTTATTTGAGGCTGAAATCGAACAGGTTTACTCCTGGAATGAGGTAGGACGCGTGATTGAAAAGCGAGGAGAAAAAGAAACTGGGTCCCAGATCGACCTCCCGAACGGCTGGAATTGAAGTGTATAATACACGGTTTTTCGGGATTCCGGGATCTTGGAACAAAATTCTCCGGAAATCGCATAGAAAGTTCCTGGGGTCAGATAAAGCGGCCACGCAAAATTTGAGCACCAACGGATGACATTTGGGGGTGCCGGTGTGCCATAAACCAGCATTCGCCGAAACTCGGATTATCGTGAAAAATGAGATAAAGCTCGTTATTTGAGGCTGAAATCGAACAGGTTAACTCCTGGAATGAGATAGGACGCGTGATTGAAAAACATGGAGAAAAATAAAGCGGGTCCGGTACGACCTCTCGAACGGCTGAAATTGAAGTGTATAATATACGGTTTTTCGAATTCCGGAACAAAATTCTCCGGAAATCGCATAGAAAGTTCCTGGGGTCAGATAAAGCGGCCACGTAAAATTTGAGCACCAACGGAAGACATTTGGGGTGCCGGTGTGCGAAAACCGATTCGCCGAAACTCGGATTATCGTGAAAAATGCGTTAAAGCTCCTTATTTGAGGCTGAAATCGAACAGGTTAACTCCTGGAATGAGATAGGACGCGTGATTGAAAAACAGGGAGAAAAGAAACCGGGTCCGTGACGACCTCCCGAACGGTTGAAATTAAAGTGTATAATACACGGTTTTCGGGATTCCGGGTCCCTAACAAAATTCTCCGGAAATCGCATAGAAAGTTCCTGGGGTCAGATAAAGCGGCCACGCAAAATTTGAGCACCAACGGAAGACATTTGGGGGTGCCGGTGTGCAAGAAACCAGCATTCGCCGAAACTCGGATTATCGTGAAAAATGCGTTAAAGCTCGTTATTTGAGACTGAAATCGAACAGGTTAACTCCTGGAATGAGGTTGTTCGCGTGATTGAAAAACAGGGAGAAAAAAAACCGGGTCCGGTACGACGTCCCGAACGGCTGAAATTGATGTGTATAATACACGGTTTTTCGGGTAGGACGCGTGATTGAAAAACAGGGAGAAAAAGAAACCGGGTCCGGTACGGCCTCCCGAACGGCTGGAATTGAAGTGTATAATACACGGTTTTTCGGGATTCCGGGATCTAGGAACAAAATTCTCCGGAAATCGCATAGAAAGTTCCTAGGGTCAGATAAAGCGGCCACGCAAAATTTGAGCACCAACGGAAGACATTTGGGGGTGCCGGTGTGTCAGAAACCAGCATTCGCCGAAACTCGGATTATCGTGAAAATTGCGTTAAAGCTCGTTATTTGAGGCTGAAATCGAACAGGTTAACTCCTGGAATGAGGTAGGACGCGTGATTGAAAAACATGGAGAAAAAGAAACCGGTCCTGACCTCTGAACAGGCTGAAATTGAAGAGTATAATACACGGTTTTGAAATTCCGGTCCCTAAATCGCATTAAAGTTCCCGGGGTCGAGATATAGCGGCCACGCAAAATTTGAGCACCAACGGATGACATTTGGGGTGCGGTGTGCGAAAACAGCATTCGCGAAACTCGAATTATCGTGAAAAATGAGTTAAAGCTCGTTATTTGAGGTCTGAAATCGAACAAAGTTAACTCCTGGAATGAGGTAGGACGCGTGATTGAAAAACATGGAGAAAAAGAAACCGGGTCCAAGATCGACCTCTGAGCTAGCTGAAATTGAAGTATATAATACACGGTTTTTCGGGATTCCGGGGTCCCGGAAATCGCATAGAAAGTTCATGGGATCAGATAAAGCGGCCACGCAAAATTTGAGCACCAAAGGATGACATTTGAGGGTGCCGGTGTGCCAGAAACCAGCATTCGCCAAAACTCGGATTATCGTGAAAAATGCGTTAAAGCTCGTTATTTGAGGCTGAAATCGAACAGGTTAACTCCTGAAATGAGGTAGGACGCGTGATTGAAAAACAGGGACAAAAAGAAACCGGGTCCGGTACGACCTCCCGAACGGCTGAAATTGAAATGTATAATACACGGTTTTTCGGGATTCCGGGGTCCCGGAACAAAATTCTCCGGAAATCGCATAGAAAGTTCCTGGGGTCAGATAAAGCTGCCACGCAAAATTTGAGCACCACTGGAAGACATTTGGGGGTGCGGTGTGCGAAAACCAAAGATTCGCCGAAACTCGGATTATCGTGAAAATTGCGTTAAAGCTCGTTATTTGAGGTCAAATCGAACAGTTAACTCCTGGAATGAGGTAGGACGCGTGATTGAAAAACATGGAGAAAATGAAACAGGGTCCGGTACGACCTCCCGAACGGCCGAAATTGAAGTGTATAATACACGGTTTTTCGAGATTCCGGGATCCGAACAAAATTCTCCGGAAATCGCATAGAAAGTTCCTGGGTCGATATAAGCGGCGCGCAAAATTTAAGCACCAACGGATGACATTTGGGGGTGCCGGTGTGCGAAAACCAAAGATTCGCCGAAACTCGGATTATCGTGAAAAATGATTTAAAGCTCGTTATTTGAGGTTGAAATCGAACAGGTTAACTCCTGGAATGAGGTAGGACGCGTGATTGAAAAACATGGAGAAAAAGAAACCGGTCCGACGACCTCTGAACTACCAAATTAAAGTGTATAATACACGGTTTTTCGGGATTCCAGGGTCCCGAAAATCGCATAGAAAGTTCATGGGATCAGATAAAGCGGCCACGCAAAATTTGAGCACCAACGGATGACATTTGGGGGTGCTGCAAAGCGAAAACCGAAGATTCGCCAAAACTCGGATTATCGTGAAAAATGCGTTAAAGCTCGTTATTTGAGGCTGAAATCGAACAGTTAACTCCTGAAATGAGGTAGGACGCGTGATTGAAAAACAGACAAAAAGAAACCGGTCCGTACGACCTCCCGAACTCGACGAAATTGAAGTGTATAATACACGGTTTTTCGGGATTCCGGGGTCCCAGAACAAAATTCTCCGGAAATCGCATAGAAAGTTCCTGGGGTCAGATAAAGCGGCGACGCAAAATTTGAGCACCAACGGAAGACATTTGGGGGTGCCGGTGTGCGAAAACCAAGATTCGCCGAAACTCGGATTATCGTGAAAAATCCGTTAAAGCTCGTTATTTGAGGCTGAAATCGAACAGGTTAACTCTTGGAATGAGGTAGGACGCGTGATTGAAAAACAGGAGAAAAAGAAACCGGGTCCGTCATTTACCTCCCGAACGGTGAAATTGAAGTGTATATATAATACACGGTTTTTCGGGATTCCGGGGTTCCGGAACAAAATTCTCCGGAAATCACATAGAAAGTTCCTGAGGTCAGATAAAGCAGCCACGCAAAATTTGAGCACCAACGGAAGACATTTGGGGTGCCGGTGTGTGCGAAACCAAAGATTCACCGAAACTCGGATTATCGTGTAAAATGCGTTAAAGCTCGTTATTTGAGGCTGAAATCGAACAGGTTAACCCCTGGAATGAGGTAGGACGCGTGATTGAAAAGCGAGGAGAAAAAGAAACTGGTCCGTATGACCTCCCGAAAGGTCGGAATTGAAGTGTATAATACACGGTTTTTCGGGATTCCGGGATCTTGGAACAAAATTCTCCGGAAATCGCATAGAAAGTTCTTGGGGTCAGATAAAGCTGCCACGCAAAATTTGAGCACCAACGGATGACATTTGGGGGTGCCGGTGTGCCATAAACCAACATTCGCCGAAACTCGGATTATCGTGAAAAATGAGTTAAAGCTCGTTATTTGAGGCTGAAATCGAACAGGTTAACTCCTGGAATGAGATAGGACGCGTGATTGAAAAACATGGAGAAAAATAAACCGGGTCCCAGTCGACCTCTCGAACAGGCCGAAATTGAAGTGTATAATATACGGTTTTTCGAATTCGGTCCCGGAACAAAATTCTCCGGAAATCGCATAGAAAGTTCCTGGGGTCAGATAAAGCGGCCACGTAAAATTTGAGCACCAACGGAAGACATTTGGGGTGCCGGTGTGCGAAAACCAAAGATTCGCCGAAACTTAGATTATCGTGAAAAATGCGTTAAAGCTCGTTATTTCAGGCTGAAATCGAACAGGTTAACTCCTGGAATGAGATAGGACGCGTGATTGAAAACCAGGGAGAAAAAGAAACCGGGTCCGGTACGACCTCCCAAACGGTTGAAATTAAAGTGTATAATACTCGGTTTTTCGGGATTTCGGGGTCCCGGAACAAAATTCTCCGGAAATCGCACAGAACGTTCCTGGGGTCAGATAAAGCGGCCACGCAAAATTTGAGCACCAACGAAAGACATTTGGGGGTGCCGGTGTGCAAGAAACCAGCATTCGCCGAAACTCGGATTATCGTGAAAAATGCGTTAAAGCTCGTTATTTGAGGCTGAAATCGAACAGGTTAACTCCTGGAATGAGGTTGTTCGCGTTATTGAAAAACAGGGAGAAAAAGAAACCGGGTCCGGTACGACGTCCCGAACGGCTGAAATTGATGTGTATAATACACGGTTTTACTGGATTCCGGGGTCCCGGAACAAAATTCTCCGGAAATCGCATAGGAAGTTCCTGGGGTCAGATAAAGCGGCCACGCAAAATTTGAGCACCAACGGAAGACATTTGGGGGTGCGGTGTGCGAAAACCAAAGATTCGCCGAAACTCGGATTATCGTGAAAAATGCGTTAAAGCTCCTTATCCGAGGTCAAATCGAACAGGTTAACTCCTGGAATGAGGTAGGACGCGTGATTGAAAAACAGGTGAAAAACAAACCGGGTCCAAGTCGACCTCCCGAACGGCCGAAATTGAAGTGTATAATACACGCTTTTTCGGGTAGGACGCGTGATTGAAAAACAGGAGAAAAAGAAACCGGGTCCGTGCGGCCTCCGAACGGCTAGAATTGAAGTGTATAATACACGGTTTTTCGGGATTCCGGGATCTAGGAACAAAATTCTCCGGAAATCGCATAGAAAGTTCCTGGGGTCAGATATAGCGGCCACGCAAAATTTAAGCACCAACGGATGACATTTGGGGGTGCTTGGTGTGCCGAAAAACCAAGATTCATTCGCGAAACTCGGATTATCGTGAAAATTGCGTTAAAGCTCGTTATTTGAGGCTGAAATCGAATAGATTAACTCCTGGAATGAGGTAGGACGCGTGATTGAAAAACATGGAGAAAAAGAAACCGGTCCGTACGACCTCTGAACGGCTGAAATTGAAGTGTATAATACACGGTTTTTCGGGATTTCGGGGTCCCTAAAATCGCATAGAAAGTTCCTGGGGTCGAGATATAGTGGCCACGCAAAATTTAAGCACCAACGGAAGACATTTGGGGGTGCTGGTGTGCCAGAAACCAGCATTCGCCGAAACTCGGATTATCGTGAAAAATGAGTTAAAGCTCGTTATTTGAGGTTGAAATCGAATGACTTAACTCCTGGAATGAGGTAGGACGCGTGATTGAAAAACATGGAGAAAAAGAAACCGGTCCGACGATCTCTGAACTAGGCTGAAATTGAAGTGTATAATACACGGTTTTCAGGATTCGGGTCCCGAAATCGCATAGAAAGTTCATGGGATCGGATAAAGCGGCCACGCAAAATTTGAGTACCAACGGATGACATTTGGGGTGCTTGGTGTGCGAAAACCAAATTCGCCAAAACTCGGATTATCGTGAAAAATGCGTTAAAGCTCGTTATTTGAGGCTGAAATCGAACAGGTTAACTCCTGAAATGAGGTAGGACGCGTGATTGAAAAACAGGGACAAAAAGAAACCGGTCCTAGATCGACTTCCCAAACGGTGAAATTGAAGTGTATAATACACGGTTTTTCGGGATTCCGGTCCCGGAACAAAATTCTCCTGAAATCGCATAGAAAGTTCCTGGGGTCGATAAAGCGGCCACGCAAAATTTGAGCACCAACGGAAGACATTTGGGGGTGTCGGTGTGCAAACCAAAGATTCGCCGAAACTCGGATTATCGTGAAAAATCCGTTAAAGCTCGTTATTTGAGGCTGAAATCGAACAGGTTAACTCTTGGAATGAGGTAGGACGCGTGATTGAAAAACAGGGAGAAAAAGAAACCGGGTCCGGTACGACCTCCCGAACGGCTGAAATTGAAATGTATATATAATACACGGTTTTTCGGGATTCCGGGGTCCCGGAACAAAATTCTCCGGAAATCACATAGAAAGTTCCTGAGGTCAGATAAAGCGGCCACGCAAAATTTGAGCACCAACGGAAGACATTTGGGGGTGCCGATGTGCCAGAAACCAGCATTCACCGAAACTCGGATTATCGTGAAAAATGCGTTAAAGCTCGTTATTTGAGGCTGAAATCGAACAGGTTAACTCCTGGAATGAGGTAGGACGCGTGATTGAAAAGCAGGGAGAAAAAGAAACCGGGTCCGGTACGACCTCCCGAACGGCTGAAATTGAAATGTATATATAATACACGGTTTTTCGGGATTCCGGGGTCCCGGAACAAAATTCTCCGGAAATCGCATAGAAAGTTCCTGGGGTCAGATAAAGCGGCCACGCAAAATTTGAGCACCAACGGATGACATTTGGGGGTGCCGGTGTGCCATAAACCAGCATTCGCCGAAACTCGGATTATCGTGAAAAATGAGATAAAGCTCGTTATTTGAGGCTGAAATCGAACAGGTTAACTCCTGGAATGAGATAGGACGCGTGATTGAAAAACATGGAGAAAAATAAAGCGGGTCCGGTACGACCTCTCGAACGGCTGAAATTGAAGTGTATAATATACGGTTTTTCGGAATTCCGGGGTCACAGAACAAAATTCTCCGGAAATCGCATAGAAAGTTCCTGGGGTCAGATAAAGCGGCCACGTAAAATTTGAGCACCAACGGAAGACATTTGGGAGTGCCGGTGTGCCAGAAACCAGCATTCGCCGAAACTCGGATTATCGTGAAAAATGCGTTAAAGCTCGTTATTTGAGGCTGAAATCGAACAGGTTAACTCCTGGAATGAGATAGGACGCGTGATTGAAAAACAGGGAGAAAAAGAAACCGGGTCCGGTACGACCTCCCGAACGGTTGAAATTAAAGTGTATAATACACGGTTTTTCGGGATTCCGGTCCCGAACAAAATTCTCCTAAATCACATAGAAAGTTCATGGGGTCGATAAAGCGGCCACGCAAAATTTGAGCACCAACGGAAGACATTTGGGGGTGCCGGTGTGCAAGAAATCGAAGATTCGCCGAAACTCGGATTATCGTGAAAAATGCGTTAAAGCTCGTTATTTGAGATCAAATCGAACAGGTTAACTCCTGGAATGAGGTTGTTCGCGTGATTGAAAAACGAGGAGAAAAAGAAACCGGGTCCGGTACGACGTCCCGAACGGCTGAAATTGATGTGTATAATACACGGTTTTTCGGGTAGGACGCGTGATTGAAAAACAGGAGAAAAAGAAACCGGTCCGTCTGACGGCCTCCCGAACGGCTGGAATTGAAGTGTATAATACACGGTTTTTCGGGATTCCGGGATCTAGGAACAAAATTCTCCGGAAATCGCATAGAAAGTTCCTAGGGTCAGATAAAGCGGCCACGCAAAATTTGAGCACCAACGGAAGACATTTGGGGGTGCCGGTGTGTCGAAACCAAAGATTCGCCGAAACTCGGATTATCGTGAAAATTGCGTTAAAGCTCGTTATTTGAGGCTGAAATCGAACAGGTTAACTCCTGGAATGTGGTAGGACGCGTGATTGAAAAACATGGAGAAAAAGAAACCGGGTCCGGTACGACCTCCTGAACGGCTGAAATTGAAGAGTATAATACACGGTTTTTCGAAATTCCGGGGTCCCGGAAATCGCATTGAAAGTTCCTGGGGTCAGATATAGCGGCCACGCAAAATTTGAGCACCAACGGATGACATTTGGGGGTGCCGGTGTGCCAGAAACCAGCATTCGCCGAAACTCGAATTATCGTGAAAAATGAGTTAAAGCTCGTTATTTGAGGCTGAAATCGAACAGGTTAACTCCTGGAATGAGGTAGGACGCGTGATTGAAAAACATGGAGAAAAAGAAACCGGGTCCAGTACGACCTCCTGAACGGCTGAAATTGAAGTGTATAATACACGGTTTTTCGGGATTCCGGGGTCCCGGAAATCGCATAGAAAGTTCATGGGATCAGATAAAGCGGCCACGCAAAATTTGAGCACCAAAGGATGACATTTGGGGTGCTTGGTGTGCGAAAACCGAAGATTCGCCAAAACTCGGATTATCGTGAAAAATGCGTTAAAGCTCGTTATTTGAGGCTGAAATCGAACAGGTTAACTCCTGAAATGAGGTAGGACGCGTGATTGAAAAACGGGGACAAAAAGAAACCGGGTCCTGTCGACCTCCCGAACTACTGAAATTGAAGTGTATAATACACGGTTTTTTGGGATTCGGTCCCGGAACAAAATTCTCCGGAAATCGCATAGAAAGTTCCTGGGGTCAGATAAAGCTGCCACGCAAAATTTGAGCACCAACGGAAGACATTTGGGGTGCTTGGTGTGCGAAAACAAAGATTCGCCGAAACTCGGATTATCGTGAAAAATGCGTTAAAGCTCATTATTTGAGGCTGAAATCGAACAAGTTAACTCCTGGAATGAGGTAGGACGCGTGATTGAAAAATAGGGAGAAAAAGAAACCGGGTCCGTTTACCTCGACAACTACCGAAATTGAAATGTATAATACACGGTTTTTCGGGATTATTGTCCCGGAACAAAATTCTCCGGAAATCTAATAGAAAGTTCCTGGGATCAGATAAAGCGGCCACGCAAAATTTGAGCACCAACGGAAGACATTTGGGGGTGCCGGTGTACCAGAAACCAACATTCGCCGAAACTCGGATTATCGTGAAAAATGCGTTAAAGTTCGTTATTTGAGGCTGAAATCGAACAGGTTAACTCCTGAAATGAGGTAGAACGCGTGATTGAAAAACGAGGAGAAAAAGAAACCGGGTCCGAGTCGACCTCCCGAACGGCCGAAATTGAAGTGTATAATACACGGTTTTTCGGGATTCCCGGAACAAAATTCTCCGGAAATCGCATTGAAAGTTCGTGGGGTCAGATAAAGCGGCCACGCAAAATTTGAGGACCAACGGAAGACATTTGGGGCTGTCGGTGAGCGAAAACCAAATTCGCAAAACTCGGATTATCGTGAAAAATGCGTTAAAACTCGTTATTTGAGGCTCAAATCGAACAGGTTAACTCCTGGAATGAGGTAGGACGCGTGATTGAAAAACGAGGAGAAAAAGAAACCGGGTCCGTCGACCTCCCGAACGGGTGAAATTGAAGTGCATAATACAGGGTTTTTCGGGATTCCGGGGTCCCGGAACAAAATTCTCCAGAAATCGCATAGAAAGTAGAAACCGGGTCCGGTACGGCCTCCCGAACGGCTGAAATTGAAGTGTATAATACACGGTTTTTCGGGATTCCGGGGTCCCGGAACAAAATTCTCCGGAAATCGCATAGAAAGTTCCTGGGGTTAGATAAAACGGCCACGCAAAATTTGAGCACCAACGGAAGACATTTGGGGGTGCCGGTGTACCAGAAACCAGCATTCGCCGAAACTTGGATTATCGTGAGAAATGCGTTAAAGCTCGTTATTTGAGGCTAATATGGAACAGGTTAACTCCCGGAATGAGGTATGACGCGTGATTGAAAAACAGGGAGAAAAAGAAACCGGGTCCGGTACGACCTCCCTAACGGCTGAAATTGAAGTGTATAATACACAGTTTTTCGGGATTCCGGGGTCCCGGAACAAAATTCTCCGGAAATCGCATAGAATGTTCCCGGGTTCAGATAAAGCGGCCACACAAAATTTGAGCACCAACGGAAGACATTTGGGGGTGCTTGGTGTGCCTGAAACCAAAGATTCGCCGAAACTCGGATTATCGTGAAATATGCGTTAAAGCTCGTTATTTGAGGCTGAAAGCGAACAGGTTAACTCCTGGAATGAGCTGGGACGCGTGATTGAAAAACAGGGAGAAAAAGAAACCGGGTCCCAGTCGACCTCCCGAACAGGCCGAAATTGAATAATACACGGTTTTTCGGGATTCCGGGGTCCCGGAACAAAATTCTCCGGAAATCGCAGAGTAAGTTCCTGGGGTCAGATAAAGCGGCCACGCAAAATTTGAGCACCAACGGAAGACATTAAGGGGTGCCGGTGTACGTGTACCAAACCGATTCGCCGAAACTCGGATTATCGTGAAAAATGCGTTAAAGCTCGTTATTTGAGGCTGAAATCGAACAGGTTAACTCCTGAAATGAGGTAGGACGCGTGATTGAAAAACAGGGAGAAAAAGAAACCGGGTCCGGTGCGACCTCCCGAACGGCTGAAATTGAAGTGTATAATACACGGTTTTTCGGGATTCCGCGGTCCCGGAACAAAATTCTCCGGAAATCTAATAGAAAGTTCCTGGGGTTAGATAAAGCGGTCACGCAAAATTTGAGCACCAACGGAAGACATTTGGGGGTGCCGGTGTGCCAGAAACCAACATTCGCCGAAACTCGGATTATCGTGAAAAATGCGTTAACGCTCGTTATTTGAGGCTGAAATCGAACAGGTTAACTCCTGGAATGAGGTAGGACGCGTGATTGAAAAACAGGGAGAAAAAGAAACCGGGTCCAGTACGACCTCCCGAACGGCTGAAATTGAAGTGTATAATACACGGGTTTTCAGGATTCCGGGGTCCCGGAACAAAATTCTCCGAAAATCGCATAGAATGTTCCCGGGTTCAGATAAAGCGGCCACACAAAATTTGAGCACCAACGGAAGACATTTGGAGGTGCCGGTGTGCTAGAAACCAGCATTCGGCGAAACTCGGATTATCGTGAAAAATGCGTTAAAGCTCGTTATTTGAGGCTGAAAGCGAACAGGTTAACTCCTGGAATGAGCTGGGACGCGTGATTGAAAAACAGGGAGAAAGAGAAACCGGGTCCGGTACGACCTCCCGAACGGCTGAAATTGAATAATACACGGTTTTTCGGGATTCCGGGGTCCCGGAACAAAATTCTCCAGAAATCGCATAGTAAGTTCCTGGGGTCAGATAAAGCGGCCGCGCAAAATTTGAGCATCAACGGAAGACATTAAGGGGTGCGGTGTGCGAAAACCAAAGATTCGCGAAACTCGGATTATCGTGAAAAATGCGTTAAAGCTCGTTATTTGAGGCTGAAATCGAACAGGTTAACTCCTGGAATGAGGTAGGACGCGTGATTGAAAAATAGGGAGAAAAAGAAACCGGGTCCGGTACGACCTCCCGAACGGCTGAAATTGAAATGTATAATACACGGTTTTTCGGGATTCCGCGGTCCCGGAACAAAATTCTCCGGAAATCTAATAGAAAGTTCCTGGGGTCAGATAAAGCGGCCACGCAAAATTTGAGCACCAACGGAAGACATTTGGGGGTGCCGGTGTGCCAGAAACCAACATTCGCCGAAACTCGGATTATCGTGAAAAATGCGTTAACGCTCGTTATTTGAGGCTGAAATCGAACAGGTTAACTCCTGGAATGAGGTAGGACGCGTGATTGAAAAACAGGGAGAAAAAGAAACCGGGTCCGTCGACCTCCCGAACGGTGAAATTGAAGTGTATAATACACGGTTTTTCGGGATTCCGGGGTCCCGGAACAAAATTCTCCGGAAATCGCATTGAAAGTTCGTGGGGTCAGATAAAGCGGCCATGCAAAATTTGAGCACCAACGGAAGACATTTGGGGCTGTCGGTGAGCCAGAAACCAGCATTCGCCGAAACTCGGATTATCGTGAAAAATGCGTTAAAGCTCGTTATTTGAGGCTGAAATCGAACAGGTTAACTCCTGGAATGAGGTAGGACGCGTGATTGAAAAAAAGGGAGAAAAAGAAACCGGGTCCGGTACGACCTCCCGAACGGCCGAAATTGAAGTGCATAATACACGGTTTTTCGGGATTCCGGGGTCCCGGAACAAAATTCTCCGGAAATCGCATAGAAAGTAGAAACCGGGTCCGGTACGGCCTCCCGAACGGCTGAAATTGAAGTGTATAATACACGGTTTTTCGGGATTCCGGGGTCCCGGAACAAAATTCTCCGGAAATCGCATAGAAAGTTCCTCGGGTTAGATAAAACGGCCACGCAAAATTTGAGCACCAACGGAAGACATTTGGGGGTACCGGTGTACCAGAAACCAGCATTCGCCGAAACTCGGATTATCGTGAGAAATGCGTTAAGGCTCGTTATTTGAGGCTAAAATCGAAAAGGTTAACTCCCGGAATGAGGTATGACGCGTGATTGAAAAACAGGAGAAAAAGAAACCGGTCCTGCATCGACCTCCCTAACTAAAATTGAAGTGTATATATAATACACGGTTTTTCTGGATTCCGGGTCCCGAACAAAATTCTCCGGAAATCGCATAGAATGTTCCGGGTTCGAGATAAAGCGGCCACACAAAATTTGAGCACCAACGGAAGACATTTGGAGGTGCGGTGTGCAGAAAACCGAAGATTCGCGAAACTCGGATTATCGTGAAAAATGCGTTAAAGCTCGTTATTTGAGGTTGAAAGCGAACAGGTTAACTCCTGGAATGAGGTAGGACGCGTGATTGAAAAACGGGGAGAAAAAGAAACCGGGTCCGTACGATCTCGCGAACGGTGAAATTGAAGTGTATAATACACGGTTTTTCGGGATTACGGGGTCCCGGAACAAAATTCTCCGGAAATCCCATAGAAAGTTCCTAGGGTCGGATAAAGCGGCCACGCAAAATTTGAGCACCAACGGAAGACATTTGGGGTGCGGTGTGCGAAAACCAAAGATTCGCGAAACTCGGATTATCGTGAAAAATGCGTTAAAGCTCGTTATTTGAGGCTGAAATCGAACAGGTTAACTCCTGGAATGAGGTAGGACGCGTGATTGAAAAATAGGGAGAAAAAGAAACCGGGTCCTAGTCGACCTCCCGAACTACAGCCGAAATTGAAATGTATAATACACGGTTTTTCGGGATTCCGCGGTCCCGGAACAAAATTCTCCTGAAATCTAATAGAAAGTTCCTGGGGTCAGATAAAGCGGCCACGCAAAATTTGAGCACCAACGGAAGACATTTGGGGGTGCCGGTGTGCCAGAAACCAACATTCGCCGAAACTCGGATTATCGTGAAAAATGCGTTAACGCTCGTTATTTGAGGCTGAAATCGAACAGGTTAACTCCTGGAATGAGGTAGGACGCGTGATTGAAAAACAGGGAGAAAAAGAAACCGGGTCCGGTACGACCTCCCGAACGGCTGAAATTGAATAATACACGGTTTTTCGGGATTCCGGGGTCCCGGAACAAAATTCTCCGGAAATCGCATAGAAAGTTCCTGGGGTCAGATAAAGCGGCCACGCAAAATTTGAGCACCAACGGAAGACATTTGGGGGTGCGGTGTGCGAAAAACCAAAGATTCGCCGAAACTCGGATTATCGTGAAAAATGCGTTAAAGCTCGTTATTTGAGGCTGAAATCGAACAGGTTAACTCCTGGAATAAGGTAGGACGCGTGATTGAAAAACAAGGAGAAAAAGAAACCGGGTCCGGTACGATCTCGCGAACGGCTGAAATTGAAGTGTATAATACACGGTTTTTCGGGATTCCGGGGTCCCGGAACAAAATTCTCCGGAAATCGCATAGAAAGTTCCTGGGGTCAGATAAAGCGGCCACGCAAAATTTGAGCACCAACGGAAGACATTTTGAGGTGCCGGTGTGCGAAACCGAAGATTCGCAAACTCGGATTATCGTGAAAAATGTGTTAAAGCTCGTTATTTGAGGCTGAAATCGAACAGGTTAACTCCTGGAATGAGGTAGGACGCGTGATTGAAAAACGGGGAGAAAAACCGGGTCCGTACGACCTCCGGACGGTCAAATTGAATAATACACGGTTTTTCGGGATTCGGGGTCCCGGAACAAAATTCTCCGGAAATCGCATAGAAAGTTCCTGGGGTGAGATAAAGCGGCCACGCAAAATTTGAGCACCAACGGAAGACATTTGGGGGTGCCGGTGTGCCGAAAACCGGATTCGCCAAACTCGGATTATCGTGAAAAATGCGTTAAAGCTCGTTATTTGAGGTGAAATCGAACAAAGTTAACTCCTGGAATAAGGTAGGACGCGTGATTGAAAAACAAGGAGAAAAAGAAACCGGGTCCGTACGATCTCGCGAACGGTGAAATTGAAGTGTATAATACACGGTTTTTCGGGATTTCGGGTTCCCGGAACAAAATTCTCCGGAAATCGCATAGAAAGTTCCTGGGGTCGATAAAGCGGCCACGCAAAATTTGAGCACCAACGGAAGACATTTTGAGGTGCCGGTGTGCCGAAACCGACGTTCGCGAAACTCGGATTATCGTGAAAAATGCGTTAAAGCTCGTTATTAGAAGGTGAAATCGAACAGGTTAACTCCTGGAATGAGGTAGGACGCGTGATTGAAAAACGGGAGAAAAAGAAACCGGGTCCGTTTACCTCCCGGACGGTGAAATTGAAATTGAATAATACACGGTTTTTCGGGATTCAAGGGTCCCGGAACAAAATTCTCCGGAAATCGCATAGAAAGTTCCTGGGGTCGATAAAGCGGCCACGCAAAATTTGAGCACCAACGGAAGACATTTGGGGTGCTTGGTGTGCGAAAAATCGAGATTCGCCGAAACTCGGATTATCGTGAAAAATGCGTTAAAGCTCGTTATTTGAGGTCAAATCGAACGGGTTAACTCCTGGAATAAGGTAGGACACGTGATTGAAAAACAAGGAGATAAAGAAACCGGGTCCGGTACGACCTCGCGAACGGCTGAAATTGAAGTGTATAATACACGGTTTTTCGGGATTCCGGAACAAAATTCTCCGGAAATCGCATTGAAAGTTCCTGGGGTCAGATAAAGCGGCCACGCAAAATTTGAGCACCAACGGAAGACATTTGGGGGTGTCGGTGAGCCGAAACCGGCATTCGCCGAAACTCGGATTATCGTGAAAAATGCGTTAAAGCTCGTTATTTGAGGTTTGAAATCGAACGGGTTAACTCCTGGAATGAGGTAGGACGCGTGATTGAAAAACGGGAGAAAAAAAACCGGTCCTAGACCTCCCGAACGGCTGAAATTGAAGTGCATAATACACGGTTTTCGGGATTCGGCGTCCGGAACAAAATTCTCCGGAAATCGCATAGAAAGTAGAACCCGGGCCGAAGTGGCCTCCACGGTGAAATTGAAGTGTATAATACACGGTTTTTCGGGATTCCGGGGTCCGGAACAAAATTCTCCGGAAATCGCATAGAAAGTTCCTGGGGTTAGATAAAACGGCCACGCAAAATTTGAGCACCAACGGAAGACATTTGGGGGTGCGGTGTACCGAAACCAAAGATTCGCCGAAACTCGGATTATCGTGAGAAATGCGTTAAGGCTCGTTATTTGAGGCTAAAATCGAACGGGTTAACTCCGGAATGAGGTATGACGCGTGATTGAAAAACGGGAGAAAAAGAAACCGGGTCCGTCGACCTCCCTAACGGTTGAAATTGAAGTGTATAATACACGGTTTTTCGGGATTCCGGGGTCCGGAACAAAATTCTCCGGAAATCGCATAGAATATTCCGGGTTCGAGATAAAGCGGCCACACAAAATTTGAGCACCAACGGAAGACATTTGGAGGTGCTTGGTGTGCGAGAAACCGACGATTCGCCGAAACTCGGATTATCGTGAAAAATGCGTTAAAGCTCGTTATTTGAGGTTGAAAGCGAACAGGTTAACTCCTGGAATGAGGTAGGACGCGTGATTGAAAAACGGGAGAAAAAGAAACCGGGTCCGTACGACCTCCCGAACAGTGAAATTGAATAATACACGGTTTTCGGGATTAAAGGGTCCGGAACAAAATTCTCCGGAAATCGCATAGAAAGTTCCTGGGGTCGATAAAGCGGCCACGCAAAATTTGAGCACCAACGGAAGACATTTGGGGGTGCCGGTGTGCAGAAAACCGAAGATTCGCCGAAACTTGGATTATCGTGAAAAATGCGTTAAAGCTCGTTATTTGAGGCTGAAATCGAACAGGTTAACTCCTGGATTGAGGTAGGACGCGTGATTGAAAAATAGGGAGAAAAAGAAACCGGGTTCGGTACGACCTCCCGAACGGCTGAAATTGAAATGTATAATACACGGTTTTTCGGGATTCCGCGGTCCCGGAACAAAATTCTCCGGAAATCGAATAGAAAGTTCCTGGGGTCAGATAAAGCGGCCACGCAAAATTTGAGCACCAACGGAAGACATTTGGGGGTGCCGGTGTGCCAGAAACCAACATTCGCCGAAACTCGGATTATCGTGAAAAATGCGTTAACGCTCGTTATTTGAGGCTGAAATCGAACAGGTTAACTCCTGGAATGAGGTAGGACGCGTGATTGAAAAACAGGGAGAAAAAGAAACCGGGTCCGGTACGACCTCCCGAACGCAGTGAAATTGAATAATACACGGTTTTCGGGATTCGGGGTTCGAACAAAATTCTCCGGAAATCGCATAAAAAGTTCTGGGGTCAGATAAAGCGGCCACGCAAAATTTGAGCACCAACGGAAGACATTTGGGGTGCCGGTGTGCCGAAAACAAACATTCGCAAAAACTCGGATTATCGTGAAAAATGTGTTAAAGCTCGTTATTTGAGGCTGAAATCGAACAGGTTAACTCCTGGAATAAGGTAGGACGCGTGATTGAAAAACAAGGAGAAAAAGAAACCGGGTCCGTGCGATCTCGCGAACAGTGAAATTGAAGTGTATAATACACGGTTTTTCGGGATTCCGGGGTCCCGGAACAAAATTCTCCTGAAATCGCATAGAAAGTTCCTGGGGTCGATAAAGCGGCCACGCAAAATTTGAGCACCAACGGAAGACATTTTGAGGTGCGGTGTGCCGAAAACCGACATTCGCGAAACTCGGATTATCGTGAAAAATGCGTTAAAGCTCGTTATTTGAGGCTGAAATCGAACGGGTTAACTCCTGGAATGAGGTAGGACGCGTGATTGAAAAACGGGGAGAAAAAGAAACCGGGTCCGTGACGACCTCCCGAACAGTGAAATTGAATAATCACGGTTTTCGGGATTCGGGTCCGGAACAAAATTCTCCGGAAATCGCATAGAAAGTTCCTGGGGTCGGATAAAGCGGCCACGCAAAATTTGAGCACCAACGGAAGACATTTGGGGTGCGGTGTGCCGAAAACCGGCATTCGCCGAAACTCGGATTATCGTGAAAAATGCGTTAAAGCTTGTTATTTGAGGTGAAATAGAACGGGTTAACTCCTGGAATAAGGTAGGACGCGTGATTGAAAAACAAGGAGAAAAAGAAACCGGGTCCGGTACGACCTCCCGAACAGTGAAATTGAAGTGTATAATACACGGTTTTTCGTGATTAGGGGTCCGGAACAAAATTCTCCGGAAATCGCATAGAAAGTTCACTGGGTCGGATAAAGCGGCCACGCAAAATTTGAGCACCAACGGAAGACATTTGGGGGTGTCGGTGTGCGAAACCGACATTCGCGAAACTCGGATTATCGTGAAAAATGCGTTAAAGCTCGTTATTTGAGGTTGAAATCGAACAGGTTAACTCCTGGAATGAGGTAGGACGCGTGATTGAAAAACGGGGAGAAAAAGAAACCGGGTCCGTACGACCTCCCGAACAAATTGAAATTGAAGTGTATAATACACGGTTTTTCGGGATTCGGGGTCCGGAAACAAAATTCTCCGGAAATCGCGTAGAAAGTTCCTGGGGTCGGATAAAACGGCCACGCAAAATTTGAGCACCAACGGAAGACATTTGGGGTGTGCGGTGTGCCGAGAAACTAGCATTCGCCGAAACTCGGATTATCGTGAGAAATGCGTTAAGGCTCGTTATTTGAGGCTAAAATCGAACAGGTTAACTCCCGGAATGAGGTATGACGCGTGATTGAAAAACAGGGAGAAAAAGAAACCGGGTCCGGTACGACCTCCCTAACGGCTGAAATTGAAGTACACGGTTTTCGGGATTCCGGGTCCCTAACAAAATTCTCGGAAATCGCATAGAATGTTCCGGGTTCGGATAAAGCGGCCACACAAAATTTGAGCACCAACGGAAGACATTTGGAGGTGCCGGTGTGCGAGAAACCAGCATTCGCCGAAACTCGGATTATCGTGAAAAATGCGTTAAAGCTCGTTATTTGAGGCTGAAAGCGAACAGGTTAACTCCTGAAATAAGGTAGGACGCGTGATTGAAAAACGGGGAGAAAAAGAAACCGGGTCGTCGACCTCCGAACAAATTTGAAATTGAATAATACATACGTTTTTGGGATTAGGGTCCGGAACAAAATTCTCCGGAAATCGCATAGAAAGTTCCTGGGGTCGGATAAAGCGGCCACGCAAAATTTGAG
Organism: Silene latifolia; assembly: GCF_048544455.1. Lineage (NCBI taxonomy): Eukaryota > Viridiplantae > Streptophyta > Magnoliopsida > Caryophyllales > Caryophyllaceae > Silene > Silene latifolia. The sequence continues at coordinate 199,245,273 of NC_133526.1, forward strand.
CACCAACGGAAGACATTTGGGGGTGCCGGTGTGCGAAAACCGACATTCGCGAAACTCGGATTATCGTGAAAAATGCGTTAAAGCTCGTTATTTGAGGCTGAAATCGAACGGGTTAACTCCTGGAATGAGGTAGGACGCGTGATTGAAAAATAGGGAGAAAAAGAAACCGGTTAGTGCGACCTCCCGAACGGTTGAAATTGAAATGTATAATACACGGTTTTTCGGGATTCCGCGGTCCCGGAACAAAATTCTCCGGAAATCTAATAGAAAGTTCCTGGGGTCGGATAAAGCGGCCACGCAAAATTTGAGCACCAACGGAAGACATTTGGGGTGCGGTGTGCCGAAAAACCAACATTCGCCGAAACTCGGATTATCGTGAAAAATGCGTTAACGCTCGTTATTTGAGGTCAAATCGAACGGGTTAACTCCTGGAATGAGGTAGGACGCGTGATTGAAAAACGAGGGAGAAAAAGAAACCGGTCCGGTGCGACCTCCCGAACAGTGAAATTGAATAATACACGGTTTTCGGGATTAGGGGTCCGGAACAAAATTCTCCGGAAATCGCATATAAAGTTCCTGGGGTCGAATAAAGCGGCCACGCAAAATTTGAGCACCAACGGAAGACATTTGGGGGTGCCGGTGTGCCAAAAACCAGCATTCGCGAAACTCGGATTATCGTGAAAAATGTGTTAAAGCTCGTTATTTGAGGTGAAATCGAAACGGGTTAACTCCTGGAATGAGGTAGGACGCGTGATTGAAAAACAAGGAGAAAAAAAAACCGGGTCCGGTACGATCTCCGAACGAATGAAATTGAAGTGTATAATACACGGTTTTTCGGGATTCCGGGGTCCCGGAACAAAATTCTCCGGAAATCGCATAGAAAGTTCCTGGGGTCAGATAAAGCGGCCACGCAAAATTTGAGCACCAACGGAAGACATTTTGAGGTGCGGTGTGCGAAAACCGACGTTCGCGAAACTCGGATTATCGTGAAAAATGCGTTAAAGCTCGTTATTTGAGGCTGAAATCGAACAGGTTAACTCCTGGAATGAGGTAGGACGCGTGATTGAAAAACGAGGGAGAAAAAGAAACCGGGTCGTCGACCTCCCGAGCAGTGAAATTGAATAATACACGGTTTTTCGGGATTCGGGGTCCCGGAACAAAATTCTCCGGAAATCGCATAGAAAGTTCCTGGGGTCAGATAAAGCGGCCACGCAAAATTTGAGCACCAACGGAAGACATTTGGGGGTGCCGGTGTGCCAGAAACCGGCATTCGCCGAAACTCGGATTATCGTGAAAAATGCGTTAAAGCTCGTTATTTGAGGTTTGATAGAACAGGTTAACTCCTGGAATAAGGTAGGACGCGTGATTGAAAAACAAGGAGAAAAAGAAACCGGGTCCCGTGCGACCTCCCGAACAGTTTGAAATTGAAGTGTATAATACACGGTTTTTCGGATTAAAGGTCCGGAACAAAATTCTCCGGAAATCGCATAGAAAGTTCCTGGGGTCGGATAAAGCGGCCACGCAAAATTTGAGCACCAACGGAAGACATTTGGGGGTGTCGGTGTGCGGAAACCGACATTCGCCGAAACTCGGATTATCGTGAAAATGCGTTAAAGCTCGTTATTTGAGGTGAAATCGAACGGTTAACTCCTGGAATGAGGTAGGACGCGTGATTGAAAAACGGGAGAAAAAGAAACCGGGTCCCAGTCGACCTCTCGAGCAGGCTGAAATTGAAGTGTATAATACACGGTTTTTCGGGATTCCGGGGTCCCGGAACAAAATTCTCCGGAAATCGCATAGAAAGTTCCTGGGGTCAGATAAAGCGGCCACGCAAAATTTGAGCACCAACGGAAGACATTTGGGGGTGCCGGTGTGCCAGAAACTAGCATTCGCCGAAACTCGGATTATCGTGAAAAATGCGTTAAAGCTCGTTATTTGAGGTGAAATCGAAATCAGGGTTAACTCCTGGAATGAGGTAGGACGCGTGATTGAAAAACGGGGAGAAAAATAAACCGGGTCCGTCGACCTCCCTAACAGTGAAATTGAAGTGTATAATACACGGTTTTCGGGATTCGGGGTCCGGAACAAAATTCTTCGGAAATCGCATAGAATGTTCTCGGGTTCGGATAAAGCGGCCACGCAAAATTTGAGCACCAACGGAAGACATTTGGGGGTGCCGGTGTGCCGAAAACCGACATTCGCGAAACTCGGATTATCGTGAAAAATGCGTTAAAGCTCGTTATTTGAGGCTGAAATCGAACAGGTTAACTCCTGGAATGAGGTAGGACGCGTGATTGAAAAACAGGGAGAAAAAGAAACCGGGTCCGGTACGACCTCCCGAACGGCTGAAATTGAAGTGTATAATACACGGTTTTTCGGGATTAGGGGTCCGGAACAAAATTCTCGGAAATCGCATAGAAAGTTCCTGGGGTCAGATAAAGCGGCCACGCAAAATTTGAGCACCAACGGAAGACATTTGGGGGTGCCGTGTGCAGAAAACCAAGATTCGCCGAAACTCGGATTATCGTGAAAAATGCGTTAAAGCTCGTTATTTGAGGCTGAAATCGAACAGGTTAACTCCTGGAATGAGGTAGGTGGCGTGATTGAAAAACAAGGAGAAAAAGAAACCGGGTACGGTACGACCTCCCGAACGGCTGAAATTGAAGTGTATAATACACGGTTTTTCGGGATTCCGGGGTCCGGAACAAAATTCTCCGGAAATCGCATAGAAAGTTCCTGGGTCAGATAAAGCGGCCACGCAAAATTTGAGCACCAACGGAAGACATTTTGAGGTGCGGTGTGCGAAAACCGAAGATTCGCCGAAACTCGGATTATCGTGAAAAATGCGTTAAAGCTCGTTATTTGAGGTCAAATCGAACAGGTTAACTCCTGGAATAAGGTAGGACGCGTGATTGAAAAACGAGGAGAAAAAGAAATCGGGTCCGTCGACCTCCCGAGCAGTTTTGAAATTGAAGTGTATAATACACGGTTTTCGGGATTCCGGGGTCCCGGAACAAAATTCTCCGGAAATCGCATAGAAAGTTCCTGGGGTCGATAAAGCGGCCACGCAAAATTTGAGCACCAACGGAAGACATTTGGGGTGCGGTGTGCCAAAAACTAGCATTCGCCGAAACTCGGATTATCGTGAAAAATGCGTTAAAGCTCGTTATTTGAGGCTGAAATCGAACGGGTTAACTCCTGGAATGAGGTAGGACGCGTGATTGAAAAACGGGGAGAAAAATAAACCGGGTCCGTGCGACCTCCCTAACGGTTTGAAATTGAAGTGTAATACACGGTTTTTCGGGATTCGGGGTCCGGAACAAAATTCTCCGGAAATCGCATAGAATGTTCTCTGGGTTCGGATAAAGCGGCCACACAAAATTTGAGCACCAACGGAAGACATTTGGAGGTGTCGGTGTGCCGAAAACCGACATTCGCCAAAACTCGGATTATCGTGAAAAATGCGTTAAAGCTCGTTATTTGAGGCTGAAATCGAACGGGTTAACTCCTGGAATGAGGTAGGACGCGTGATTGAAAAACGGGGAGAAAAAGAAACCGGTTCCGGTCGACCTCTCGAGCACTGAAATTGAAGTTTATAATACACGGTTTTTCGGGATTCCGGAACAAAATTCTCCGGAAATCGCATAGAAAGTTCCTGGGGTCGGATAAAGCGGCCACGCAAAATTTGAGCACCAACGGAAGACATTTGGGGGTGCGGTGTGCCGAAAACCGGCATTCGCCGAAACTCGGATTATCGTGAAAAATGCGTTAAAGCTCGTTATTTGAGGCTGAAATCGAACGGGTTAACTCCTGGAATGAGGTAGGTGGCGTGATTGAAAAACAAGGAGAAAAAGAAACCGGGTCAGTACGACCTCCCGAAGGCCGAAATTGAATAATACACGGTTTTTGGGATTAGGGGTCCGGAACAAAATTCTCCGGAAATCGCATAGAAAGTTCCTGGGGTCGGATAAAGCGGCCACGCAAAATTTGAGCACCAACGGAAGACATTTGAGGTGCCGGTGTGCCGAAAACCGACATTCGCCGAAACTCGGATTATCGTGAAAAATGCGTTAAAGCTCGTTATTTGAGGTGAAATCGAACAGGGTTAACTCCTGGAATAAGGTAGGACGCGTGATTGAAAAACAAGGAGAAAAAGAAACCGGGTCCGTACGATCTCCCGAACGTTGAAATTGAAGTGTATAATACACGGTTTTTCGGGATTAAGGGTCCGGAACAAAATTCTCCGGAAATCGCATAGAAAGTTCCTGGGGTCGGATAAAGCGGCCACGCAAAATTTGAGCACCAACGGAAGACATTTTGGGTGCGGTGTGCCGAAAACCGCATTCGCGAAACTCGGATTATCGTGAAAAATGCGTTAAAGCTCGTTATTTGAGGCTGAAATCGAACGGGTTAACTCCTGGAATGAGGTAGGACGCGTGATTGAAAAACAAGGAGAAAAAAAACCGGGTCCGTACGACCTCGCGAACGGAAATTGAAGTGTATAATACACGGTTTTTTCAGGGGTTAGGGGTCCGGAAAAAAATTCTCCGGAAATCGCATAGAAAGTTCTGGGGTCGAGATAAAGCGGCCACGCAAAATTTGAGCACCAACGGAAGACATTTGGGGGTGCCGGTGTGCCGAAAACCGACATTCGCCGAAACTCGGATTATCGTGAAAAATGCGTTAAAGCTCGTTATTTGAGGTTGAAATCGAACAGGTTAACTCCTGGAATAAGGTAGGACGCGTGATTGAAAAACAAGGAGAAAAAGAAACCGGGTCGTCGACCTCGCGAACAGTTTGAAATTGAAGTGTATAATACACGGTTTTCGGGATTCGGTCCCCGGAACAAAATTCTCCGGAAATCGCATAGAAAGTTCCTGGGGTGAGATAAAGCGGCCACGCAAAATTTGAGCACCAACGGAAGACATTTGGGGGTGTCGGTGTGCCGGAAAAGGCATTCGCGAAACTCGGATTATCGTGAAAATGCGTTAAAGCTCGTTATTTGAGGCTGAAATCGAACAGGTTAACTCCTGGAATGAGGTAGGACGCGTGATTGAAAAACGGGGAGAAAAAGAAAGCGGGTCCCGATCGACCTCCCGAACAGTGAAATTGAAGTGTATAATACACGGGTTTTCGGGATTCCAGGGTTCCGGAACAAAATTCTCCGGAAATCGCATAGAAAGTTCCTGGGTTCGGATAAAGCGGCCACGCAAAATTTGAGCACCAACGGAAGACATTTGGGGTGCCGGTGTGCCGAAACCAACCGATTCGCCGAAACTCGGATTATCGTGAAAATGCGTTAAAGCTCGTTATTTGAGGCTGAAATCGAACAGGTTAACTCCTGGAATGAGGTAGGACGCGTGATTGAAAAACGGGGAGAAAAATAAACCGGTCCTAGTCGACCTCCCAACGGCTAAAATTGAAGTGTATATTACACGGTTTTTCAAGATTCCGGGGTCCCGGAAAAAAATTCTCCGGAAATCGCTTAGAAAGTTCCTGGGGTCAGATAAAGCGGCCACCCAAAATTTGAGCACTAACGGAAGACATTTGGAGGTGCGGTGTGCCGAAAACCGGCATTCGCCGAAACTCGGATTATCGTGAAAATGCGTTAAAGCTCGTTATTTGAGGCTGAAATCGAACAGGTTAACTCCTGGAATGAGGTAGGACGCGTGATTGAAAAACGGGGAGAAAAAACCGGGTCCAGAGGACCTCCCAAACAGCTTTGAAATTGAAGTGTATAATACACGGTTTTTCGGGATTCCGGTTTCCCGGAACAAAATTCTCCGGAAATCGCATAGAAAGTTCACCGGGGTCGAGATAAAGCGGCCACGCAAAATTTGAGCACCAACGGAAGACATTTGGGGTGCGGTGTGCCGGAAACCGAAGATTCGCCGAAACTCGGATTATCGTGGAAAATGCGTTAAAGCTCGTTATTTGAGGTTTGAAATCGAACGGGTTAACTCCTGGAATGAGGTAGGACGCGTGATTGAAAAACGGGGAGAAAAAGAAAAGGGTCCGAGACCTCCCGAAAAGAAATTGAAGTGCATAATACACGGTTTTTCGGGATTCGAAAAAAATTCTCCGGAAATCGCATAGAAAGTAGAAACGGTCCGGTGCGGCCTCGAGAACGGCTGAAATTGAAGTGTATAATACACGGTTTTTCGGGATTCCGGGGTCCGGAACAAAATTCTCCGGAAATCGCATAGAATGTTCCCCTGGGATTCGAGATAAAGCGGCCACACAAAAATTTGAGCACCAACGGAAGACATTTGGAGGTGCGGTGTGCCGAAAACCGATTCGCAGAAACTCGGATTATCGTTAAAAATGCGTTAAAGCTCGTTATTTGAGGCTGAAATCGAACAGGTTAACTCCTGGAATGAGGTAGGACGCGTGATTGAAAAACGGGGAGAAAAAGAAACGGGTCCTGTACGACCTTGGAACAGTGAAATTGAAGGGTATAATACACGGTTTTTCGGGATTCCGGGGTCCCGGAACAAAATTCTCCGGAAATCGCATAGAAAGTTCCTGGGGTCAGATAAAGCGGCCACGCAAAATTTGAGCACCAACGGAAGACATTTGAAGGTGCCGGTGTGCCACAAACCAGCATTCGTCGAAACGCGGATTATCGTGAAAAATGTGTTAAAGCTCGTTATTTGAGGCTGGAATCGAACAGGTTGATTCCTGAAATGAGCTCGGACGCGTGATTGAAAAACAGGGAGAAAAATAAACCGGGCCCGGTATGACCTTCCGAGCAAATTTGAAATTGAAGTGTATATTACACGGTTTTTCAGGATACCGGGGTCCCGGAAAAATTCTCCGGAAATCCCTTAGAAAGTTCCTCGGGTCGGATAAAGCGGCCACGCAAAATTTGAGCACTAACGGAAGACATTTGGGGGTGCGGTGTGCCGAAAACCAACGTTCGCCGAAACTCGGATTATCGTGAAAATGCGTTAAAGCTCGTTATTTGAGGCTGAAATCGAACACGTTAACTCCTGGAATGAGGTAGGACGCGTGATTGAAAAACGGGAGAAAAAGAAACCGGTCCGTAGGACCTCCCAACGGCCGAAATTGAAGTGTATAATACACGGTTTTTCGGGATTCAGGGTCCCTAACAAAATTTTCCGAAATCGCATAGAAAGTTCCCGGGTCGATAAAGCGACCACGCAAAATTTGAGCACCAACGGAAGACATTTGGGGGTGCTTGGTGTGCAGAAACCGAAGATTCGCGAAACTCGGATTATCGTGAAAAATGCGTTAAAGCTCGTTATTTGAGGCCGAAATCGAACAGGTTGATTCCTGAATTAAGCTCGGACGCGTGATTGAAAAACAGAGAGAAAAAGAAAATGAGGTCCCAATGCGACCTTGAGCGTTGAAATTGAATTGTATTATAATACACGGTTTTTCGGGATTACAGGGTCCCGGAACAAAATTCTCCGGAAATCACATGGAAAGGTCCTCGGAGTCGGATAAAGCGGCCACGCAAAGTTTGAGCACCAACGGAAGACATTTGGGGTGCGGTGTACCAAACCAACATTAGCCGAAACTCGGATTATCGTGAAAAATGTGTTAAAGCTCGTTATTTGAGGCTGAAATCGAACGAGTTGATTCCTGAAATGAGCTCGGACGCGTGATTGAAAAACGAGGAGAAAAAGAAACAGGTCGAGTACGACCTTCTAGACGGCTGAAATTGAAGTGTTATAATACACGGTTTTGGGATTCCGGTCCGGAACAAATTTCTCCCAAAGTCACATACGAAGTTTCTCGGGTCGGGTTAAAGCGGCCACGCAAAGTTTGAGCACCAACGGAAGACATTTGGGGGTGTCGGTGTGCCACAAACCAAAGATTCACCGAAACTCGGATTATCGTGAAAAATGTGTTAAATCTCGTTTTTGAGGGCCGAAATCGAATAGGTTGATTCCTGAATTAAGCTCGTACGCGTGATTGAAAAATAGGGAGAAAAAGAAACAGTGGTCCCAGATGCGACCTTGAACTACGAAATTGAATTGTATATATAATATACGGTTTTGGGATTCGGGGTCCGAACAAAATTCTCCGGAAATAACATAGAAAGTTCCTCGGGTCGGATAAAGCGGCCACACAAAGTTTGAGCACCAACGGAAGACATTTGGGGGTGCGGTGTGCCTGACAAACTAGCATTCGCCAAACTCGGATTATCGTGAAAAATGCGTTAAAGCTCGTTATTTGAGGCTGAAATCGAACAGGTTGATTAATGAGCTCGGACGCGTCATTTAAAAACAAAGAGAAAAACAAACAGGGTCCGGTACGACCTTCCGAACGGCTGAAATTGAAGTGTATAAAACACGGTTTTTCGGGATTCCGGTCCCGGGACAAAATTCTCCTGAAATCACATAGAAAGTTCCTCGTGTCGATAAAGCGGCCACGCACAGTTTGAGCACCAACGGAAGACATTTGGGGGTGCTGGTGTGCCACAAACTAGCATTCGCCGAAACTCGGATTATCGTGAAAAATTTGTTAAAGCTCGTTATTTGAGGCTGAAATCGAACAGGTTGATTCTGAAATGAGCTCGGACGCGTGATTGAAAATCGGGAGAAAAAAGAAACAGTCGGTCCGACCTTCCGTGCGGCTGAAATTGAAGTGTACAATACATGGTTTTTCGGGATTAAGGGTCCGGAACAAAATTCTACTGAAATCACATAGAAAGTTTCTCGGGTCCGATAAAGCGGCCACGCAAAGTTTGAGCACCAACGGAAGACATTTAGGGGTGCTTGGTGTGCCACAAACCAAAGATTCGTCGAAACGCGGATTATCTTGAAAAATGTGTTACAACTCGTTATTTGAGGTCGAAATCGAACAGTTGATTCCTTAAATGAGATCGGACGCGTGATTGAAAAACGTGGGAGAAAAGAAACAGGGCCCGTATGACCTTCCGAACGGCCGAAATTGAAGTGTACAATACATGGTTTTTCGGGATTAAGTCCCGAACAAAATTCTCCGGAAATCACATAGAAAGTTACTCGGGTCAGATAGAGCGGTCACGCAAAGTTTGAGCACCAACGGAAGACATTTGGGGTGCTTGGTGTGTGCCACAAACCAAAGATTCGCGATGAAACTCGGATTATCGTTAAAAATGTGTTAAAGCTCGTTATTTGAGGCTGAAATCGAAAAGGTTGATTTCTAAAATGAGCTCGGACGCGTGATTGAAAAACAGGATAAAAAAGAAACAGGGTCCGAATCGACTTTCCGAACAGGTGGGGTTGAAGTGTATAATACACGGTTTTCGGATCGGGAGTTCCGAACGAAATTCTCCGGAAATCACATAGAAAGTTCCTCGGGTCAGATAAATCGGCCACGCAAAGTTTGAGCACCAACGGAAGACATTTGAGGGTGCCGGTGTGCCACAAACCACGATTCGCCGAAACTCGGATTATCGTGAAAAATGTGTTAAAGCTCGTTATTTGAGGCTGAAATCGAACATGTTGATTCTGAAATGAGCTCGGACGCGTGATTGAAAAAACAGGATAAAAAGAAACGAGGGTTGATCGACCTTCCCGAACTACGAAATTGAAGTATATAGTACACGGTTTTGGGATTAAGAGTCCCTGAACAAAATTCTACGGAAATCACATAGAAAGTTCCTCGGGTCAGATAAAGCGGCCACGCAAAGTTTGAGCACCAACGGAAGACATTTGGGGGTGCCGGTTTGCCACAAACCAAAGATTCGCCGAATCTCGGATTATCGTGAAAAATGTGTTAAAGCTCGTTATTTGAGGTCGAAATCGAACAGTTGATTCCTGAAATGATCTCGACGCGTGATTGAAAAACAGGGATAAAAAGAAACGAGTGGTCCGCGACCTTTCAACGGTGAAATTGAAGTATATAGTACACGGTTTTTGGGATTCTAGTCCGGAACAAAATTCTCCGGAAATCACATAGAAAGTTCCTCGGGTCAGATAAAGCGTACACGCAAAGTTTGAGCACCAACGGAAGACATTTGGGGGTGCGGTGTGCCACAAACCAGCATTCGCCGAAACTCGGATTATCGTGAAAATGTGTTAAAGCTCGTTATTTGAGGCCGAAATCGAGCAGTTGATTCCTTAAATGAGATCGGACGCGTGATTGAAAACAAGGAGAAAAAGAAACAGGGTCCGGTGCGACCTTCCGAATCGGTGAAATTGAAGTGTATAATACACGGTTTTCGGGATTCCGGGGTCCCGTAACAAAATTCTCCGTAAATCACATAGAAAGTTCCTCGGGTCGATAAAGTGGTCCCAGTTTGAGTACCAACGGAAGACATTTGAGGGTGCGGTGTGCCTAAACCGATTCGCCGAAACTCGGATTATCGTGAAAAATGTGTTAAAGCTCGTTATTTGAGGCCGAAATTGAACAGGTTGATTCCTGAAATGAGCTCGGACGCGTGATTGAAAAACGGGGATAAAAGAAACAGGGTCCTGATTTACCTTCCGAACACTGAAATTGAAGTATATAGTACACGGTTTTCGGGATTAGGAGTCCGGAACAAAATTCTACGGAAATCACATAGAAAGTTCCTCGGGTCGGATAAAGCGGCCACGCAAAGTTTGAGCACCAACGGAAGACATTTGGGGTGCCGGTTTGCCACAAACCAAAGATTCGCCGAAACTCGGATTATCGTGAAAAATGTGTTAAAGCTCGTTATTTGAGGTGAAATCGAACAGGTTGATTCCTGAAATGATCTCGGACGCGTGATTGAAAACGAGGATAAAAGAAACGAGTCCTGGTACGACCTTCCGAACGAGTAAAATTGAAGTGTATAATACACGCTTTTTCGGATTCGGGGTCCCGAACAAAATTCTCCGGAAATAACATAGAAGGTTCTCGGTCGATAAAGCGGCCACGCAAAGTTTGAGCACCAACGGAAGACATTTGGGGGTGCCGGTGTGCCACAAACCAACATTCGCCGAAACTCGGATTATCGTTAAAAATGTGTTAAAGCTCGTTATTTGAGCCTGAAATCGAACATGTTGATTCCTGAAATGAGCTCGGACGCGTGATTGAAAACGAGGAGAAAAAGAAACAGGGGTTTGGTATGACCTTGAACAAATTGAAATTGAAGTGTATATACACGGTTTTGGGATTCCGGTCACGGAACAAAATTCTCCGAAATCACACGAAAAATTCCTCGGTCGATAAAGCGACCACGCAAAGTTTGAGCACCTACGAGAAGACATTTGGGGTGCCGTTGTGCCACTAACCGATTCGCCGAAACCGGATTATCGTGAAAATGTGTTAAAGCTCGTTATTTGAGGCCGAAATCGAACGGGTTGATTCACAAAATGAGCTCGGACGCGTAATTGTAAAACGGGATAAAAAGAAACAGGTCGATCCCGACCTTCCGAACGGTGAAATTGAAGTGTATAATACACGGTTTTTCGGGATTCGGTCCCGAACAAAATTCTCCGGAAATCACATAGAAAAATCCTCGAGTCAGATAAAGCGGACACGCAAAAGTTGAGCACCAACGGAAGAGATTTGTGGGTGCCGGTGTGCCACAAACCAAAGATTCGCCGAAACTCGAATTATCGTGAAAAATGTGTTAAAGCTCGTTATTTGAGGCTGAAATCGAATAGGTTGATTCTGAAATGAGCTCGACGCGTGATTGAAAAACAGAGAAAAAGAAACAGGGACCGGTGCGACCTTCCGAACGGCCGAAATTGAAGTGTATAACACACGGTTTTTCAGGATTCTAGGGTCCCGGAACAAAATTCTCCGGAAATCACATAGAAAGTTCCTCGTGTCAGATAAAGCGTCCACGCAAAGTTTGAGCACTAACGTAAGACATATGTGGGTGCCGTGTGCTGAAAAACCAAAGATTCGCGAAACTCGGATTATCCCGAAAAATGTGTTAAAGCTCGTTATTTGAGACCTGAAATCGAAAGTTTAATTCCTAAAATTAGCTCGGACGCGTGATTGAAAAAAATGAGGAGAAAAAAAACGGGGTCCGTCGACATTCCGAACGGCTGAAATTGAAGTGTATAGTGCATCCTCGGAAGGACAAAAACACGAGGGTTACAAAAAGAAATGGAAAAGATTTCCCGATTATCTAGAAACAAAAATGGAAATTTTGAAAGAAAAAACGAGAGAGGATTCAAGAAATCAGATCGGTGCTATATTTGCAAAAAGAAAGGGCATTATGCAAAAGATTGCCTAAACAAAAAGAAAAGAAATAATCTTATGGGATATCTGGCACAAATTGAAGATATTGATGATGCCGATGTTGAGTCCATCTTCTCCCTTGATGATGAACCAACGGAAGACACCATTTTGGCAATGGCAATGGAACCCGGGAGGATCCATCGAGTGAGACCAAGACTCGACTATGATGAAGGTATTACCGATCAATTTGTCGGGTTTGATCTTTGTCCCATAGAAGCCCTGTAAGGTAGAACCACAAAATGACATTATTCACTTATCCCTTTCAAATTCCTTCCCCAAATGCAAAAATCTACATTTTCCCAAATAAATATGACAAACCAATACACAATTATTGCATACTTTGATCTTGTGTCTTTGCATCCTCCATAATCAAACCGAGTATTCTCCCACCATCACATTGGGAGGCATGCTCTGTAGAATTTAAGGCAACAAATGGACAGGTTTTCTATATATCTCTTAAGAGTAAACCGATCTACATTCAACTATTTCCAAGTTACACCTTGAAAACTAAAGTATATGGAGTCTGATCTTCCCGGAAAAGACTTTATACTTGGTTTTGATGTCTGATCTTAGAAGAGTATCATGGCATCCAAAAGGCCTAAAACACAAAAATCATTTGTTGCCATGGACATCAACCCCTCACCTTTATTCTTATGAAATCCTTCATCCCATAAGAGATAGTATAGCCAAAACCTCATGTCTGCGAGTCCTGGCGAATTTCTCACCAAATGCTCCTCTCCATTATGGCAAAATCTGAATTCTTTATCACTTTGCCATTAAAAGAATGAGGATGTCAACCCACAAAAGGCGAGTCATATAGGAATGAACCCAAATCATTACACTCTAGCCCTCCAAGAAATTGACCAGCTACAAAAAGAAAACCTAATTGAGCCAACAACCTCCCCATGGGCTTGTGAAGCATTTTATGTCAACAAAAGAGCGGAACAAGTACGTGGAAAATTGCGGTTGGTTATCAATTACCAATCTCTTAACCATTTCCTTGCAGATGACAAATTTCCACTACCAAAAGAAGTTCTTTTCAAAAATTACCCCAAGCAAAAAAATTTTCAAAATTTGATCTTAAGGTGTTGTTTGGCCTTGATTATGGAAAATGGTTTTTCCTTTTCAAAAGGAGTTTATTCATAAGTTACTTTTCGGAAAAGTTTTAGTTGTTTGGCCATACTTTTGTAAAAGTGGTTTCTCACAAAATTTATATGTTTGGCCTAACTACTTTAATACAACTTTTGTTTGCTTATTTGGTTCTTTATGTGAAAAGTAGAAGTAGAAGTAGTAATTATCTACTTCTCCTTTTGGGGTGAATAATCGGTTTTGACTTTTCAAAAGCACTTTTAAAACCTTATAATTTACCATGTTTGCCCAAGCTACTACTTTTTCAATTGCAAAAGCACTTTTTAAGCTTGGCCAAACAACACCTAAAAGTTGGATTTTGGCGATTAGGAATTAAACGAGAAGAGGCCAAAAACCGGTTTTTGCATTCCTAACCGACATTACCAATGGAAGGTCATGTCATTGGGTTAAAAACGCTCAAATCCATCTTTATTCCAGAAAGCAATGATCAAAATCTTTAAACCCATCCTCACCGATGCCTTGGTCTACATAGATGATATTCTCTTATTTTCCACGGATATTGATTCGCACTCCGTCCCACGATAACAAAGTTTCATGATATTGTTCAACAATATGGGATAATGCTTTTCGAGAAAAAAATGGTCGTTGGGGAAACATAAATTGATTTTCTTGGAATGAAAATCTCCAAAGGTCAATACCACCTTCAACCTCATATTGCTACCCAACTTGAAGAATTTCGGATGAAAAGCTCTCTTACTGACGATTTTATTCATGACACGGCAAAGCACGAGTCAATATTATCAACCATTGAAAGAAAAATCTTTGCTCCTTGGAGCCAAGAAATGCAAAGCCATAAGAGTTGAAACGCATTACAAAAAACTCTCCAGCATTAACAATCCCTTCAAAGGAAAGAATTCTACAAACGGATGCAAGTGATTGTTGAAGTCTTGTCCTACTTGAAGAAGACGAGAAAGGAAATAAACGAGATATGTGGATATAAGAGCGGAGCTTTTCAAAGAAAGGTGAAAAACACTACCACTCAACTTACAAGGAGATCCTTGCAATCAAAAGAGGTATTGAAAAATTCAAATTCCATCTTATCGGACAACATTTCTGACTAAAAATGGACATGTCATCATTCCGGAAATGATACTGATTTAAGCGAAAGCTCTTCCCCAAGCACAACTCCTCCGTTGGGCAAAATTTGGTTTTCTCGATGGAAGTTTGATGTCAGACATATAAAAGGAAAAGATAATTTCCTTCCATATTTCCTGTCAAAGAACACAACGTCGAGTTCCTCAATCATCCTATGATTTTATATGTTCAATCCTGCCTGATCGGATGAAGAGTCCTAAATTCATTGGTACAAGTATGCCTCGGGGTTTTACAAGAAGAAATTCTCAAAAAAGCCCTAACCACCAGAGGCATTGAAACCCTTCATAAACTCCTTATCTTATACGTCTATAGATATGGATTAGATGAAGGCCCTCTTCTTGGTCTACCTTTCCATCCGACGTATCCGTTCCTCTACTACTCGGCCTTAACCCCGAAGCCATTACTTAAAATGTCACCTTGAAGCCTATCTCCTGCTTTGGTATCTTCTTTGAATTATACACT
>NC_133526.1:199560650-199726072 GCF_048544455.1 Silene latifolia
TTGATACTCGGGACGTATTGAAGAGGATGGGAGTCTTGATGTGTTGCTTCTAGAATGCGACGAACCCGCCACCTACAAAGCTGCAATCTCTAGTCCTAATTCAGCTTTATGGCTTCAAGCCATGGAATCCGAAATTAGTTCTATGCATGAAAATAAAGAATGGCATAGAAGGACATGATGATGTCTACAAGGCCAGGCTTGTTGCAAACGGTTTTACCCAAGTTCAGGGTCTTCACTATGATGAAAGCTTTGCTCCTGTAGCCATGCTAAGATCCATTCGGATATTGTTAGCGATTGCTGCATTTCATGACTATGAAATATGGCAAATGGATGTAAAGACCGCTTTTCTAAATGGGCATTTAGAAGAGGAGGTGTACATGTTACAACCTGAAGGTTTTGTAGATCCGAAAAATCCTAACCAAGTATGCAAGCTTAAGAGATCCATTTATGGTCTTAAGCAGGCATCTAGAAGCTGGAATCATCGATTCAATCATGTTATAAGAGAAAATGGTTTTACTCGAAGTGTTGAGGAACCATGTTTATACATGAAGTTCAGTGGGAGCGATGTTGTGTTCCTAATATTGTATGTGGATGACATACTACTTATTGGAAATAATATTCCAATGTTATCCTCCGTCAAGGAGTATTTGGGAAATTGTTTCCAAATGAAGGATTTAGGAGAAGCACAACGCATACTAGGTATCCGGATCTATAGAGATAGACCCA
The DNA here is from genome assembly GCF_048544455.1 of Silene latifolia. Classification (NCBI taxonomy): domain Eukaryota; kingdom Viridiplantae; phylum Streptophyta; class Magnoliopsida; order Caryophyllales; family Caryophyllaceae; genus Silene; species Silene latifolia. The sequence goes on from NC_133526.1 coordinate 199,561,377, forward strand.
AAAGGATATTGGCATTGAGTCAAGAATCTTACATTGAAAAGATTCTTCGACGATTCAGCATGGAAAAGTCCAAGAGAGGCTTAATTCCTATGGGTAGTGGAATCATTTTGAGCAAGTCTCAATCTCCTTCCAAACCCGAAGATGTTGAACGCATGAAGTTGATTCCTTATGCTTCCGCTGTTGGATCAATCATGTATGCCATGATATGCACTCGTCCGGATGTCTCGTATGCTTTAAGCATGACTAAAAGATATCAAGAGAATCCAGGTGAGAGTCACTGGATAGCTGTGAAGAATATCCTTAAGTACTTGCGAAAGACTAAGGATTCTGTCTTAGTGTTTGGAGGTGACTCCAAGTTATGTGTTAAGGGTTACACAGACTCGAGTTTTCAAACAGATAGAGATGATATGAAATCCCAGGCTGGATTTATATACATGCTCAATGGTGGTGCCATAAGCTGGAGAAGCTTCAAAGAAGATGTGATTGCGGATTCTACTACGGAGGCTGAGTACGTTGCAGCATCAGAAGCTGCCAAGGAAGCCGTGTGGATTAGGCAATTCATGGAAGGGCTAAAGGTAGTTCCCACCGCCAAAGATCCTATCACGATCTTCTGTGACAATAGTGGGGCGATCTTTCAAGCTAAAGAACCCAAGTCTAGCAATAAGTCTAGACACGTACTTAGAAAATTCCATGTAATTAGGGATTACGTTGAAAGAAAGGAAGTAGCGATTTGTAAGGTTGGAACGGATGACAACATAGCGGATCCATTAACCAAACCTTTATCGCAAACAAGGCATGACCATCATGTTGTATCCATGGGTCTAAGGCGTATGCCAAATTTGTATTAGATTATAAGATATCAAATGAAAAATCTGAGTTTTTGGTTCATATATGATAATCGCATTTGTCATTTGAGTTTATTTATACAAACTCGTTTGTTTATAACCTTGTTCTATCCAAATGGGTTGTGGAGACAAATTGAACCCCATTAAAGTGAACTGGATTAACATGGTATTTGCCCCTAGTTACTTGTATGAGGTGACGTCTCGAAGTGACTAGAGTGTGGTGCGATTGATGGCAAGTTCAAGTGCCATAGAGTCATATGGGATGACTAGTCGATCACATAGGCAGACTGTTGAGTTTATGGATTCAAGTACCTAAGAGGGGGAGGGGGTGAATTAGGTACTATTAAAAATTTAACTTCAACTTTATTGATTTAAAGTGAGTTATAAGAACAAAAGAAATAAGTAAATACTTCGAATAGTATTGAAAGACTAAACGAGTATTAAGATGAATGTTTGCTGAAGTATGAAAGTAACAACTGTTCGGACTGTAGCTATTTGTCTCAGTTTATGGAATACGAACTGCAGACCAAATGTGACAGTATGATGAACTGTTACTTCTAAGGTTAAGCAAAGCAAAACAAACACAATAAAATTGCAGCGGAAATAAAAGAAAGTTCAAACACGAGATTTTGAATTGGTTCGGCAAATACTCAAGTGCCTACGTCCAATCTACTTTTTATTGATTTCTTTTAGTGATCTACTCCGACTACTAAAAGACCCGTACAATAAAAACACCAACCTACTCCGGTTGTAAAGCGAGTCCAAGAACTACTCCGTTCTTATGACACGCCAACCCGCAACCTACTCCGGTTGCCAAAGAGTTGAAGACTACTCCGTCCTAAACTCTACTAACACACTTAGAATGTTATAAGGATCAAGTTTCCACTATCTTATTCTTAACAAAGAATTGAGGTGGACAACTTTTACAAGATCAACAATTCATAAGCAAGAGAGTTTAGTATGTTAAAGTAACAGTAGCCAAGATTGTAACAACTTGAAGACTCTTAGAAGTTTTGCAAAATAAACACGGTTTTAAGCTTTGAAAACAATTTGCAAACTTTGAAATAAATTTCAGAAAAAGTCTTGGGATTTTTATGAAGGGATGGCACGCCTTTTATAGAGAGGATGAGTAAGGGAGTTGTTAGGGTTTTGAAGGGTCAAAGACCTCACATGTGAAGAGCTTCAACAACCACCCAATACTTGCACCAAAGAAGGTTCTTATGCAAGGGCAAAAAGAGAGAAAGAGTGTTTGAAAATTAACCATAAAAGCTCATGCAAATTCAGAAAACAAAGAGGGAAAAACAAGTCACATGATGACAAGTTTACACAAATATGGCAAAAAGCATTTCTTGTTTTCTAAAAGACCAAAGGGTCAAATTTGCACAAAGAGGAAACATTTTGAAAATGATAATTATTCAAACCACTCTTTATTGAAGGCCAAATCCTTATAAAATCTGAAGATTATCTTTCAAAAATAAGAGACACGAAAAGGCTTTTGAAAGATAAAAGGATAAAAAGAATTCAAGTTACGAATTGAGGCAACAGTCCAGGCAGCTGTTACTTGTGAAAGTAACAGTCGTCTTGACTGTTTCTATTACTCTAAGATACTCTACTTTCTCACTTGTACATTAGATGACACTTAAGACTCGATACAATGGGATGATTAACAACTTCAACACTTCTTAATCCAAGCTTGATTTAATCATAAATCCTGAAAAGATAAACTAAGATAGCACACATCAAATGGGCATGTTATCATCAATCATAAGGAACCCAACAAATTCCCCCTTTGATGATGACAAGCCCCAAACGAATGTATAAGCAATGTAAACACCTTAATTCAAGATTTTAATCAAGCAAGATCAAATGAGAGAAGGGACTATATTTCCTTATATAAAGCAAGAACTAGAATCAAACTAACCATGACAATTTTACATTGCCCCAAAACAAGATTCAAAGCTAAGAAGGTTAGGCCTAGACATTAGTTAATCAATATGCAAAGAGATTAAGAGCATGAGTTTACCTTTTCCCCCTCTTGACATCATCAAAAAGGATAGGGATGTCAACGGCATTAGAGTGCAAATAACCACAAGAAAACACAAAAAGACACATATAACCGTGACAAGATAACAAAGTCAACACAAACATACGGATTAAACATAGTCTAACCATAGTTCACCATGGCTAAATAAAGTTTATCATACACCACCAAACAGAAAAACAACGAGTAAAAAGAAATGTCTTAGAAGGGCACAACAAGGCGGGACAAAATGAAAAGTCAAGGATAAGGTCAAGGGGCCGAAATAGATGGGATAGGCTAAGGAGAGGAAGCTTGGTCACCATCCGAGTCACTACCCAAGGGATCATCATCCAATGGAGCATCATCACCATGTTCCTTTGTTGAGACAAGAGTGGATATAATGTCCACTTCACCACGAATGAGGTCCACGGTGGAGGCAAGAGCCGAGATGGCCAAATCCTTTTGACTAGCATCGTGCTTAATCCAAGCACTCAACTCAGCCACAGCTTGAAGAACTTCCCGCATACTACCCGTATTCACTTGACTAGATGACCCAGCCTCGGGGTCAGACTTAATCTTCACAGAAATCAATTCATCATTATCCACTTTGATAAGCATTTTCCCCATTTGACCATCACTCATGATGTCACACATGTCTAATGAACCCAAACTAGAAGTCACTAACACCCCATGTGCCTTGAGCACGATTGACAACCACATTCCATAGGGTAAGTGTAGCATGCTAGAAGAGGGTTTACGGAGTTTGGTCGAAATAAGATGAAATCGCTTAAACATTAACCCAATCAAATTCACCTTTTTGTGAGTTGCAATGTGATAAATTAGGTATTGTTGGGCTATGGATAATTTGCCCCGGTCACCCGAAGGGTAAATGGAGCGGCAAAGCATGTTAAAGACAATCCGGAGAGGTGGGGGTATTTGGGTGTTGCTAACTGGACCACAAGTGACTGTTTTAGGACAAACAATTTGGGCAACGCCGAGGGGTGAGGCGTAAGGTAAGGCAACCCAAGTTTCAGAGGGGAGATTATCATAACCTCCGGTTGAGATATTAAGGGCGGTAGCAAAATCAGATTGAGTCAGTTTAAGAGGCTTACCATTCACCTTAGCCGTGAGGAAATCACCCGATTTATCCACTCGGACGGATGCAAAGAATTGAATCACTTCACTAACAAATACCGGTTCACGCAATTCCAATAACTTTTTCCAACCTTGAGCCAAAATCATGTCACGGACAGTGTGAAAGGCAGGAGACTCGAACCAAGTTTGTTTGTATACCCGAGGAGAATGGATGGCTTTGGGGTTCATCAACCTCTCACAATTTTTGTAGATGGAGGTGGGAAGATCCAAACTTTCTAGTTGATCCCAAACATGAGCCACATCCCATTTAGAGACTAGAGATACCGAATCAGAGGGTGAAAGGTACACTAATTTCTTCTTTGATGGTTTCGATTTTTTCAAGGGTGGTTCACTGGGTGTTTCAACAGGGGGATTGATAGTGGGGTTTTCAATGTTACTTTGCTCGACACTTTCAGAGATAGGGGGTAATTGGGATGAATAGGCTTTATCTTTCCTTTTGTTGTTTTTCTTTGCCGGAATTGGATCTGACTCGGCAGACTTAGTCGGTTTCTCATTCAAATCAATTGGAGTTTCTTCAATATCATCAACATTCACAGTAATAGTTTCAGAGGAGGAGCTTGGGACAGTAGTACTCTTCTTCCGACCTCCTCGAGTACGACGCCCGACCATGGTGGAGATGGGGATGTCGTCAGATGGGACCGATGATGGTGGGACTGTGGAGAGAGGTGTTGGATGAGGGTTTGGTGGTTCTGGGTTCGGTGATGGGGTTGGAGTTGTGGTTGTGTTTTGTGGAGGAAAGGCATGGGAAGCTTTTTGGGAGGGCATGGTTTGTGTTGTCGTCAGTGGGTCAGATGTGACAGGTGGAGAAGTCATTTTCACGGGTTTGATGGGTATAGGTGTATTGAATGACGTTTTCACCATGGTGGGTTAAAGGGTAGGTGAAAAAGGAGGGATTTGGGAGATGAAGGGATAAGTGGGTTGTGGGATTTCGGTGGGTTGAGGGAGTTTGGACGATTGATTATGGATGAAGGGTGGCCCAAATATTAAATGTGGTAAGTGAGGTAGTTGGCCCAACCAATTAATTTCAATCACTCGAAATAAAACGCAGGGTGATATAATTTAAACGTAAATTTAGATATGAGGTTGAGTGATTATCGACTCACGAATACGGTGTCAATTTTTGGTCTAAAAATGATGTCAATGCACTTAGAATACTTAATAACATATATCCAATTTTAATTTAATCAATTAAGGAAATTTGTAAAACTTACACTAAAAATCACAAGCAATTAATTAACCCAATTTCTAGTCTAAATTTCTCAAAATGTTCTCTTGCAAGTGGCTTAGTGAAAATATCGGCAATTTGATTTTCGGTTTTGCAAAAGATAAGTTTAACATGTCCTTTTTCCACATGATCACGAATAAAATGGTGACGAATATCAATATGTTTGGTTTTAGAGTGTTGAATAGGATTTTTGGAAATATTTATTGCACTCGTATTATCACACATTATGGGAACAGAGTCAAAAATAATGCCAAAATCCAAGAGTTGTTGTCTTACCCAAAGTAATTGAGAACAACAATGTGCGGCACTAACGTACTCACTTTCGGCCGTTGAAAGAGCTACCGTGTTTTGTTTCTTTGAGCCCCAAGAGATCAAACAAGGACCCAAGAATGTTGCAATTCCGGAGGTGCTCTTTCTATCAACCGTACATCCCGCATAGTCCGCATTCGAAAAGCCTATGAGATCAAAAGGACAATGTAAGGGATACCATAAGTAAAGATTTTGTGTTCCAATCAAATACCGAAGAATTCGTTTAACGGCTTTAAAGTGTGATTCTTTCGGATTTGCTTGGAACCTAGCACATAAACAAACGCTAAAAAGAATGTCGGGACGACTTGCGGTCAAGTAGAGAAATGACCCTATCATACCTCTATACACCTTATCGCTAACATTCTTACCGAGTTCATCTTTGTCCAATTTGGACCCGGCTACCATAGGTGTATCATGAGACTTACCATTAGTCATCCCAAATTTCTTAAGCATTTCCTTAATATACTTTTGTTGATGGATCATGATTCCATCCTTTTATTGCTTAATTTGGAGCCCAAGGAAAAATCCTTGCTCACCCATCATGCTCATTTCAAACCCCGATTTCATTAGTTCCGAAAAATATAAGTAAAGGAGTTCATTTGTTGCACCAAATATAATGTCATCAACATATACTTGTACAACCAACGATTAAATGATCATTGTGACTTCAAGAACAATGTTTTGTCAACGAAGCCTCTTTTAAAACCATTTTCAATAAGAAACTTAGACAATCTATCATACCAACACCTAGGTGCTTGTTTTAAACCATAAAGAGCTTTGTCTAATTTGAAAACATGGTTAGGCAAGTCATTGTTCTCAAAACCCGGTGGTTGCTCTACAAAGACATCTTCTTCCAAGTATCCATTTAAGAAAGCGGTTTTAACATCCATTTGGAAGAGTTTAATACCTTTGTGAGCCGCAAAAGCTATGAGCAATCGTATGGCCTCAAGTCTAGCTACCGGTGCATAGGTTTCATCGTAATCAATACCCTCTTGTTGGTTATAACCTTGCACCACTAGCCTAGCCTTGTTCCTTACAATTTCTCCCGAGTCATCAAGCTTATTGCGAAAGACCCACCTAGTACCAATGACGGTACGATTAGGCGGTCTAGGAACTAAGTGCCATACCTCGTTTCTTTTGAATTGATTGAGTTCTTCTTGCATAGCAAGCAACCAATCTGCATCGCATCAAGGCGATGTTACATTCGAAGGTTCAATTTGAGAAAGGAAGGCATTGTGGGCACAAAATTCATTGAGATGAGCGAGATTGTTGAGGGATGATCTTGTTCGAATTCCCGAGTTGAGATCACTTGTGAGATTAGTGAGTGGATGAGAGCTTTGATGTTTCCACTTCTTTGGAACAATGGTTTCTTGTTCCCCCTCAAAGACATCGATCCACGATGGATGTTTCTTTTGGCCTGGAGGGATCTTCGTCCTCACTGTTTTGGGTTGTTTCAGTTCTGGAGGTGGAGGCAACAGTCGTTGGGTCTGTTGCTTCCAGAGAGGAAACAGTAGCAGATGTACTACGTGTTCCCCCTGAGCTGCTGATCTCCTTTGAAGGTGACAGTCCCTGTGTCTGTTGCAAGTCAGCGTTGGGAGCTTCTTCATTTTCGAACACGAAGTCCTTTCGAACAAGACCAATCTCAAACTCATCGTCATCGTCATCATCTTCATCATCCACGTTTTGTACCTGTCCAAGCACACTAGATTCATCAAAAATGACATGGATGCTTTCTTCAATTAATAAGGTTCGTTTATTGTAAACTTTATAGGCCTTGCTATGATCGGAGTACCCAATAAATACTCCTTCATCACTACGTGGATCGAACTTTCCCAAGTTGTTTTTACCATTGTTATGAACAAAACATTTGCTTCCAAAACATCTAAAATATGAAATGTTGGGTTTTCTTCCACGTAGCAACTCATAGGGAGTTTTATTCAAAATACTCCTTATCATGACACGATTATGAATGTAGCAAGCGGTATTTACCGCTTCGGCCCAAAAGTTCTTAGGCAACTTACTAGATAATGACATTGTTCTAGCCATTCCTTCAAGGGTTCTATTCATCCTTTCAACCACACCATTTTGTTGTGGGGTTCTAGGAGCCGAGAATTTATGGTCTACACCAATGTCATCACAATAAGCACCAAATGATGAGTTTTCGAATTCGGTTCCGTGATCGGTTCTCATTGAAACAAGTTTTAAATCAAGTTTATTTTGAATCTTTCTTAACCAAATTAGAAACTCATCAAATGTCTCATCCTTAGAGCTTAGGAAGAGTGCCCAAACGAACCTAGAGTAATCATCAACAATGACACACACATAACGACTACCACCTCTACTTCTAGTTCTCATTGGTCCACACAAGTCGATATGTAAAAGTTGCAAAGGTTGAGATGTGCTCACAATTCTTTTGGATTTAAAGGAACTTCTAACATGTTTGCCTCTAGCACATTCATCACATACTTTATCAAAATCAAACTTCATGTTGGGAATACCTTCAACTAAGTCAAGTCTTTTAAGGGTATTAAGAGTTTTTGTACTAACATGACCAAACCTTTTATGCCATAACCAAGGATCATTGTTCATTACACTCATGCAAGACATGGTGTGACCGGATAGAGTGTTCAAATTAGTTAAGTATACGTCTTTGACACGTCTTCCTTCGAGTATTAGTTCATTAGTAGTGGCATCAATTATTCGACACATATTAGCACTAAATTCTACAATATTACCCTTATCACAAAGTTGAGAGATGCTAAGGAGATTATGCTTCAAACCTTTGACAAGCCGCACGTTGTCGACACAAAGTAATGGTGACTTACCAACCTTTCCAATGCAAATTACTTCACCTTTCTTTTTGTCACCAAACCTTACCGTGCCACCATTATATGCTTTAAGTGAGAGGAATTGGCTTCTATCACCCGTCATGTGACGAGAGCATCCACTATCCAAGTACCAATTGCGGCCGCCTCTCACCAAGCCCTACACAAGATTAGATTTTGAGTTTAGGAACCCAAACAAACTTGGGTCCCCTTTTGTGATCAACATATCTTATGGTATCTTTCCTAATCCATATTTGCTTAATTATTTTGATGTTCTTGTTAATGTCATGAAATTTTTTTCACAAGTGTTGAGGACATGACCATTCTTACCACAATAATTGCAAATAATGTATTCGGGAAGACCAACATACTTTCTCCTTCTAAAATCATTTTTAGGCTTCTGGATGTAACAGTCTGTCTGACTGTTCCATTTGAACCCCAAACCAGCAGTTTTGTTACATCTCTCGGTTTGATTCGTGATGAAGTTTAACACGGTTTGACTTCCTTCCCATTTTTCAGTGATGTTTTTAGCATTAACAAGTTCATTGGTCAAGTCATTGACACGTGAGAGGAGATGCAAATTCTTTTCTTTTTCCCTCTTGAGTTCATCATTGTTAACACTTTCTAAAGACAATCTTTTCTCAACTATGAAGTCGTGGGTGTGGTTGTTGAGTTTAGACACGAGGTACATGATTCGTTCTTTGTACTCTTCATATTTAGACGTCATCTCATCAAGACGTTTGTTTAGATCAACGAATTCATCGGATCTATGATGAGGAGAGGACCTAGAAGTGCTACATTCGGGCATACCTTTTTGAAGAAAAGTAAGCCTATCATGAAGGACTTCTATTTCATTCTTGAGACAAACAACCTCACCTTTTAGACACTTGTTTTCATTTACCAAACATTCAATCTTTTCATTTGACTTGTCTAAATCTTTGTCAGAAGCAACAGTCTTAGACACTGTTTCTCTTAGGTCTACAACCTCAACTACAAAGTCATAGATCTCATTCTCAAGAGCATCTTTGTCCTTCAAAAGATCATCACGTTCCTTGGTTAGTGAGGAAACTTGCATCACCAAGGTAGTGTTGACATTTTCAAGGTCAGAGACGTCCGTGGGGGTCAACCTAAGACGCTCTAGTTCTTTAGTCAAATGTTTGTTTAACTTGTTGACTCTTTTAACTTCATCATAAGCCTCAGAGGTGACAGTGACGCTGTCTGTTGCTTTTAGTTCATTTTTAAGATTAAAGTTCTCTTGAGCAATTTCCTCAATCTCATTTTGCATTACCTCAAGCTTGTCATTTTGAAACCGACACTTACCAAAAAGTTGGTCAAGAAGCTTACATACTTTCTCTTTGGAGTAAGTTCTAGCCTTGGCCTTTAGATGATTTACCTCGTTGTCGGAATCGGAGTCGGAATCGTCGGGATTAGCCATGAGGCATCTTAAGTGTTCAAGTTTTGAGGTTTTTGAGACTTTTTCTTTGGAATGATTTGTAAGACACATTTTAGCCTCTAGTTCCTCCTCGATGAGTTCCTCATCTTCCTCGGAGTCGGACATTCCCCAAATAGCACTCATGACTCTATGTTTATAGTCCTTTTTAACCTTTTCTCTTATTTCCTTTGATTTGATTTCATCCCACTTGGGACATTCTTTAATTTGATGAGTTTTATCACCACATTTAAAGCATCCCACGGTGGAGTTAGGTCGTTTCTTAGGAAAACGTTTTTTCGAGTAATTATTAGTGAACCTTTTGCTTCCATGACCATTGACTACCCCGGCTAGATTTCTTGTGAACATAGCAAACTCGTCTTCCTCCTCATCTTCTCCATCACTTGGAGAGGATGTGAGGGCGAGACTCTTTCCCTTTGAGGACTCACTAGAATGCTTATCAAGATTAAACTCGTGAGCCATTAGTGATCCCATTAGTTCATGAAGAGATAGGGTAGACAAGTCTTTAGCTTCCTCTATAGCGGTGACTTTGGGTTGCCACTTAGAGGTTAGGCTACGAAGGATTTTTTGAATGATGTCCCCGGACTCGAAATTCCTTCCTAGACTTTTAAGCTCATTAACAATACAAGAAAAACGTGAAGAGAAAATATTTATGGACTCGTCCTTTGACATTCTAAACATCTCATATTGTTGCATGAGAAGGTCAATACGGTGTTTTCTTACTTGGGACGTCCCTTCATAGGCAAGTACAAGGGAATCCCAAATAGATTTTGCCGTAGGACATCCAGAGATTCGACTAACTTCCCCCTCACCAACACAACGTTGAAGAATCGACATTGCTTTGGAATTCTTTTCGGCAAGTTTGAAGTCGTTTTCATTGTAATTTCTTTCCTCTTTTGTCTTGGTGAAACCGTTTAAGATATCGGTTTCCTCAATGACGAGAGGTCCATTTTGGATGATGTTCCAACATTGATAATCGATACTTTTGATGTAATGTTCCATTTTGAGTTTCCACCATCCAAAATTCGAACCGGTAAAGACCGGGATCTTGGAGTGTTTCTCGGAATCCATTACCCACGAATTAAACTCTAAGGCGATTAGCCTCGATCAAGAGCACGAGGCTCTGATACCAATTGTTGAGTTTATGGATTCAAGTACCTAAGAGGGGGAGGGGGTGAATTAGGTACTATTAAAAATTTAACTTCAACTTTATTGATTTAAAGTGAGTTATAAGAACAAAAGAAATAAGTAAATACTTCGAATAGTATTGAAAGACTAAACGAGTATTAAGATGAATGTTTGCTGAAGTATGAAAGTAACAACTGTTCGGACTGTAGCTATTTGTCTCAGTTTATGGAATACGAACTGCAGACCAAATGTGACAGTATGATGAACTGTTACTTCTAAGGTTAAGCAAAGCAAAACAAACACAATAAAATTGCAGCGGAAATAAAAGAAAGATCAAACACGAGATTTTGAATTGGTTCGGCAAATACTCAAGTGCCTACGTCCAATCTACTTTTTATTGATTTCTTTTAGTGATCTACTCCGACTACTAAAAGACCCGTACAATAAAAACACCAACCTACTCCGGTTGTAAAGCGAGTCCAAGAACTACTCCGTTCTTATGACACGCCAACCCGCAACCTACTCCGGTTGCCAAAGAGTTGAAGACTACTCCGTCCTAAACTCTACTAACACACTTAGAATGTTATAAGGATCAAGTTTCCACTATCTTATTCTTAACAAAGAATTGAGGTGGACAACTTTTACAAGATCAACAATTCATAAGCAAGAGAGTTTAGTATGTTAAAGTAACAGTAGCCAAGATTGTAACAACTTGAAGACTCTTAGAAGTTTTGCAAAATAAACACGGTTTTAAGCTTTGAAAACAATTTGCAAACTTTGAAATAAATTTCAGAAAAAGTCTTGGGATTTTTATGAAGGGATGGCACGCCTTTTATAGAGAGGATGAGTAAGGGAGTTGTTAGGGTTTTGAAGGGTCAAAGACCTCACATGTGAAGAGCTTCAACAACCACCCAATACTTGCACCAAAGAAGGTTCTTATGCAAGGGCAAAAAGAGAGAAAGAGTGTTTGAAAATTATCCATAAAAGCTCATGCAAATTCAGAAAACAAATAGGGAAAAACAAGTCACATGATGACAAGTTTACACAAATATGGCAAAAAGCATTTCTTGTTTTCTAAAAGACCAAAGGGTCAAATTTGCACAAAGAGGAAACATTTTGAAAATGATAATTATTCAAACCACTCTTTATTGAAGGCCAAATCCTTATAAAATCTGAAGATTATCTTTCAAAAATAAGAGACACGAAAAGGCTTTTGAAAGATAAAAGGATAAAAAGAATTCAAGTGTTACGAATTGAGGCAACAGTCCAGGCAGCTGTTACTTGTGAAAGTAACAGTCGTCTTGACTGTTTTTATTACTCTAAGATACTCTACTTTCTCACTTGTACATTAGATGACACTTAAGACTCGATACAATGGGATGATTAACAACTTCAACACTTCTTAATCCAAGCTTGATTTAATCATAAATCCTGAAAAGGTAAACTAAGATAGCACACATCAAATGGGCATGTTATCATCAATCATAAGGAACCCAACACAGACTGTATGGGACACTCTGTCGGGCAGTGACCGCTTATAGAGTTCTGGTAATTCATAAAGCCTGGTCGTGGCAAGAGCTACTATAGTATTCTTATGAGTCAATTCTTTTGACTAGAGACTATTCGCCCAAGTTGGCACAACTTCTGATTAGCTTTGATTTATACTCTACGATTTCGTAAATGAGGTCAAACTGGGTATATTTTGGGTTATGATGGACTGTGGCTGAACGAAGGGAATATGGCGATAGGAATTGTCCACCCCTTATCAGGGTTGTTTGAAACCTCAAGGCCACTCGAGGAGTAGTTAACTGGAAATGCGTGGCCACGCTCGGAAGGTATCTTTGATAGATAATTCCGGTCAGACAGTTAATCTCCAGATCAAGAAAACCACTCAAGATATGATCAAGTGCAAGTACGACCTGCAAGACACCTTGCATTGAGTGAGAGATTGTAATAGGACAAGAGAATTGGTGACGCACACTTGTCTCGGACAAGTGGGAGATTGTTGGGAAATGTGTCCTCAACAATAGTGCGATCACATGATTTAATATCATAATTAAATCTCATACTAAGAATACGTGAGGGATGATTCTTTATATAGTCGACTGATCGTCATTAGTCGGTAATGATTGGCTAACTAGAGTTTGACATTACTGTCGTGTGACGGTGGTGGTCAGTTGATCCCTTTAGGTCACACCTATAGGATGAGGCCCAAATAGATATTTAATTAATTGTATGCGTCTGATTAATTAATTCCTTAATTATGGGAGTGCAATTTTACGTCTTATTGTAATGTGATTAAATAAGATTTAATTTAGTAATTAAGTGTTAAATTACTAAATTAGTTGAGGTATTTTATAAGTTTTGAGGTAGAGGTAATTAGTTATTTAAGGTTACAAGAAGTTGTAATTTTAACTAACTAGTAATTATAAGACCCATTATATGTTGATATAATGGTAGTATACTACTCATATAGTGGAGTGTATATTATATTATTAGTTGTAATATTTAAGTGTTAAATGATTACATTAATAATTAATTATGTAAGATAGTTAAACATATGACTTATAAGCATTTGTGGGACAAATGACAAAAGGCAAAAATGGACCAAAATGGCTCCATTATTTCGGTCATATGGAAGAGCAAAAGATGATCTTTTGTCTTTTGTTTGTTTTGATTAAAGTGTGATTGTGACACAACACACAAGCTTTAATCATATACCTATTCTTACACTACTCTACCTAGACTAAACAAATGAGTAAAAACAAAAGGAAAATTTTTCCCTCTAATGCTCTAAGGCCACCGGTTTTTGGCCCTTAAATATGAGCATTTGTTGCTCATTTTTTTACCTCTTGGTTTTTACTTGTTTTTCCACTTACTTTCCCTCACATGCAAATTGCTAAAAACTCTCACAAATACTAATACACTCAATCTATTACTAGAAGTAGTAATACTAGAAATATTAGTATTATTAAGGTTACATTTCTAGTTTCTACTACATATCTAGTTAATATTAGTAGGAATTTTTGGGATTAATCTTGGGTGCAACTTATCGGAGTGTCTTCTATACTTGGAGTCTTAGGAGGATCATCCATCATATTAAGCTCAAGAACAAGTGAAGGGAGGTGACCTTACTTGTGCCCATATTTTCGAACCAACTACCAATGTAAGGGATATTGTTTTTCCTTATAAATCTCTTATTTTGTTATGCATGCACCAGATCTAAAGAACAAATAATTAACAAGTTAATTAGTTCATTATTAGAGGAGTCTAATAATAGGTATATGAACCTAACATGTGCATATAGATGGCACCCAGTCCCGCGAGGTACAAGTTAAACATGCCGTGTACTGTTATTCATTTGCTTAGGTGAATGATAACTTGGAGTTTCACTGCATGTGTTCATCTAGAGGTTATACGGTGATAAAAGACCTAGAGCTCATACTAGCATTTTTTGTAATCCAGTTGAATCCTTGGTGAGAGTGACGACAGTACAAGAGTAATCCAGATTGGTGTGAGACTTGTTCTTCCTGGTGAATTGGCTAAGCATGCTGTTTCTGTAGGTACTAAGGCTGTTACTAAGTTTCCTAGCTATTAATTGTAGAGGTTTTAGGTTAGTCTCTGGCTGTTTCTGGATTAGGTTTGTTAAGTATTGTGTTGTAGGTAATTAATGAATGAGTAGTGGTGTCTACTGTCTACTGTCTAGGTTAATCTTTTGTCTTGAATGAAATGTTTAGTCGTATTGAACTATGGTTGATGATGATGATGATGTAACTATCTCCGCGTTTCTATGTTTAGGAATTAATGAATGAGTTTATTCTAAAATCTCTTTTTTTCGCCTTGTCGGTTTTTAATTACTCTTTTCTGCAGTATTACCTTCGATTCTACTAAAAATTTCATTCATGTACTCTGAAATCTCTCTTTTTCGCCTTTTCGGTTTTTACTCAATTGAAAATTCATTGTGATACTCAATTACTCATATAGTAGATCCATCATAATGCTTTTGTCGCATTTGCTGACTGTCAGTTTAGTGTTCATCTCTCAATTGTTCTTAGGAAGTACACTAACTAGTAGTGAAACACGAGTTAACTCCGAATCGTTCTCAAATCATGGTAACCGGTGACTGCTAGTTAAGATATGCATCATTTTAGTAATTGAATTGTTGGATTGATCTGTTCACTTTCCTGAGGCAATTCAACTGTTTCATGTATATAGCTTAAGCTTGCTGTGTACTCGATAAAGGTGTTAACAAGGGATAACTAATGCATGATTACAGATATGCCCTTGTTTTATTACCTCAGCAAGCTTACTGCATCATTGGCTATCGGGAAAGTTTTATATTAAATGTATGCAACAAGGGCATATCTGTATTTTCATTGACAGACTAGAGAGGTATGAAGTTGTGCGACTCTCCTCCTCTTAAGCTAAAAAAGCACTGCTATAACTGTAAGTTTAATCTGTACATATTAGATCATTCGTCTCATTTTATGTTTATCTCCTTGCACTATGTGGTTACTGGAATGCAAAATTAGATATTACGGAGTACAACTTACAAGTATGATGTTTTACATATGGTCATGCTAATGAACTAGACAGTCATGATAGGGTGTTCCGATTAATGAGGAAAGGAGAAATTATTGAACCGATTTAAATAGATGTCGCAGTTGAGAGATATTCATTATCAGATTTCAGCTTGGGGGCATTAAGAGTAATTTCAATCACATATTAAAATTCGGATCACCGGTGACATGCTTGATGCTCGGGTTGTGTTAAACATGATCGACAAATTACTTCGTACTTCCCACTTTCCCGACTTAGTCCCTAACTTCAACAAGTGAGTTTCTCGCTCATTTTCCACGCTTTTAAGTAAAAAAATATTCGTAAGAAATTAAAATCTATACGGAGTACAAGAGTAATAACTCGATAATTTAAATTGCACGGGATACAAATACAATGCACCAATCGAAAATGTTGGGACAAAGTCGACGACCAGAAGTAATATGTCGACGATATTTAGCAATCTAAATTGGGCCAAATGTTAGCCCACACACTTTGAATACATCAATCCACGAGGTTTATTAGACATTAGTATTTACGGAGTAGTAATTAGTGTCACTATATCGTGACCAGATCTGTTTCTTCTTTCCAGTAAGCTCTCCATTTTGTTCCCTCGTAAACACCAACAATCTTCTACTTTAGAACCTTCGTTGAATAAAAATGGCGGATTATCACTTCGTGTACAAGGACTTAAAAGGAACTTCAACACAGTGGGACGACATTCAGCGTAAACTCGGTAACTTACCTGAGAAGCCACCTGCATTCAAACCCCCTGATTTTACTCCGGCCGATGACGAAGATTCTTTACCTAAAGATAAATCATGGATCGATTCCAAAACTCATGATGAACTTGAAGATCTCGAGGATGATTTCGATGACGATCGCTTCCTCGAAGACTACAGGTTTATTACATTTACGGAAAATTCACTTGGTATCCTGATATGTGCACACTTTGTCAAAAGGAATTAATAGCACAGTGGGTAGTTATGTGGCCAGCTGTCAAAAGTTGTTACAAGCTAGAAAGTGGTTGTTAGAAGAAGTGGCGGGAAAATCTGTTGGGAAGTCAGTTACAGGCTGTTACCAGCAGGTTGTTACAAGTAGAGTATATAAGTAGCAACTCTATAGTATTTCATTATTCATTCATCAGTCATACAAACACAATTCTCTCTGTAACTTCTCTCTGTAATCATCTACATTCAATTCAATATAAATCAACAATTCGATTTCCTTTCATCTTTAGGAATCCTATTTTGATTTCTAGGGTTTCTCGATTAATTCCTGAACTCTTATATCAGTGGTATCAGAGATCCTTCCTGGATTCTCTTGATTAAAAATGGCGCCCAAACACGCAAGAAACTCTGAAAATGTAATTGAAGAAGTTACCCAGTCAATGGAGGACAAGGTGAAGAATTTGGGTGAATCCATGGTTAATATCGAAGCAAATTTAGGGGAATTTGTGAGGATTCATAATCAGGACAAGGCGGAGCTAAATGCAGCAATTCAATTGCAGCAGCAAGGGTTAAATGAAAAGATGGATCGCATGAATTCAAGAATTGAGCAAGTCTTGGGGCAATTGGTTGCAATGAGTACAAGGGTTGTGAATTTGGAGAAAAATTCTGGAAATTCTGGGCAAATTGGGTCTTTATTTCCTGGTAATAACCCAAACCCTAATTTTGGTAATTTCCCCAATTCTAATTCCAATTTCAGTCGTTTTTCAAGGGTAGAATTTCCCAAGTTTAATGGTGATAATGTGTTAGGATGGATTTACAAATGTGATCAGTTTTTTGAGGTTGATTCTACCTCAGAGAACATTAAAGTAAAAATGGTGTCGATTCATTTGGAGGGGAAGGCACTGTTATGGCATCAATCACTAATGAAAACACGGGAATTTGGGAATTGGCCTAGTTGGGGGGAGTATAAAGACGCCATTGTTGCTAGGTTTGGTAACACCTCTTTTGATGACCCCATGGCTGAAATTATGAACTTAAGACAAAAGGGGACTGTAGAACAATACCAAGAACAGTTTGATGGGTTGTTGAATAGAACAGATTTGTCTGAGAAACAAGCTTTGAGTTGTTTTCTGAAGGGCTTAGATGCAGACATACAAAATACTGTAAGAATGCACAAACCAAAGAGTTTAATGGATGCTTTTGCATTAGCTAAACTTCAGGAAGCTACTATTTCTTCTTTCATGAGGAAATCTAAACCCTTGCTAGAGAAACCTGTCGCCAAACCCAGTTTTGGCCAACCATTTCAGACCAGAAACTCCCAGTTTCAAGAAATTTCTTCTGGTCAGAAACCCCCTGGAATCAGGCCCAAAATAAAAAGATAACAACTGCAAGATTAAGTGAGAAAGAAGTAGCTGACAGAAGAGCAAAGAATTTGTGCTTTACTTGTAATGAAAAGTGGTCTCCTACTCATAAGTGTAGGGCTCGATTGCATAGTATTGAGATTACTACTGTGGTGTCGATGAAATGCCATTGGAAGATAGTGAGGGGAATGGGCAGGAGTACCAGAGTTGTGCTGAGTTGGAGGAGATGCCCCCACTTATTTCTCTAAATGCTATAATAGGAAACACCACTTACCAGACAATGAGAGTAACGGGTAAAGTAAGGGGAAATGCTTTGCATATCCTTATTGACTCTGGGAGTACCCACAACTTCCTAGATGTTAACGTGGCTAAGAAATTGGGGTGTAAATCCAAGAGTAATTGTCCTTTGATGATTTCTGTAGCTAATGGGGAAACCATTATCAGTAAATCAATGTGTGAAAAGTTCAGGTGGGAGTTGCAAGGTCATGAGTTTAGCACTGATGTGATGTTAGTACCATTAGGGGGCTGTGAGATGGTGTTGGGCATTCAATGGCTCACGTCATTGGGGCCTGTGTTGTGGGATTTCAGTAAGCTAAGGATGGAATTTAAATTCCAAGGGAGGAAACATGTGTTGAGAGGATCACAAGCTGCCTCTACTTTGCACTGGATGAGTGGAAGACAGATGCAAAATATGGTGGCTAAACTACCCCAGGAGGAAGTAGGTGCTCAGTTATTTGCTATAAAAGCTTACCCTGTGGATAAAGGAGAGTTAGCAACAATTCAAGAGTCCACTGTTGATCAAAGAATCAGGGAACTCTTGACATCCTATGACGATATCTTCAAGGAACCTACATCTCTGCCTCCCCATAGAGAGCAGGATCACAGGATTCATTTGAAGGATGGGGTTCCTCCAGTGAATGTCAGACCTTACAGATATCCAGTCATCCAAAAAGATGCCATTGAGAAGATAGTGCAAGAAATGCTGGACAATGGGGTGGTCAGGCCAAGTCAGAGTCCCTTTTCTTCACCCATTGTGCTGGTCAAAAAGAAGGATGGTACATGGCGGTTATGTGTGGATTACAGAGAGTTGAACAAGTCTACTATCAAAGATAAATTTCCTATACCAGTGATTGAAGAACTTTTAGATGAATTGCAAGGTTCAAGCATCTTTTCCAAAGTGGATTTAAGGTCTGGGTACTGGCAAATTAGGATGCACCCTCCTGACATTGAGAAAACGGCCTTTAGAACTCATGAAGGCCATTATGAGTTCTTGGTGATGCCTTTTGGTCTCACCAATGCTCCCTCGACATTTCAACATCTCATGAACACTATATTTAGATCATACCTCAGAAAATTCATTTTGGTGTTTTTTGATGACATCCTCATCTACAGCAAGACACTGGATGAACATTTGCAGCACCTCAAAATCACCTTTGAGCTGCTTAGGAAACATAATTTGGTTGCCAAGATGTCCAAGTGTTCTTTTGGGACGGCTGAAGTGGAGTATTTGGGGCACATCATATCCAAGAATGGGGTATCAACTGAACCTTCTAAGATTGCAGCCATGGTGGAGTGGCCTGAACCCACTAATGTGAAGGAGTTGAGAGGGTTTTTGGGACTTACAGGGTATTACAGGAAATTTATACGTTGGTATGGGATCCTTAGCAAACCACTTACCTGTAATACTCCGTATTTATAAGTCTTGGGGTACTCTATCGAGTAGCCCTTACTCTGTCGAGTAAGGGTAAGTTGCGAAGTAAAATAGTTTCTGACCTGTTGGGCACTCGATCGAGTAGCTGGGGCACTCGATCGAGTAGGGGGGTACTCGATCGAGTACCTTGGGTACTCGATCGAGTGTCCGGTTTACGGGGAGTTTTTCGCGGGTTTTGTTAATTATGCGATTAGGGTATTTAAACATAATCGTCGTTGTTTTAATTCACTTTTACCAAAACCTAAAACCTGTTTAAGAGAGAAAGCGATCATCATCTTCCTAATCGCATCCTTAACAATTCCCGAGGAGTTCGACGGTCGGTTCGTATCGTAGTTCGTGTCGTTGGATTCCTTGCGTCGAGGGTAAGCTTTTAATGTAATTTATATAATGTTTTGCTAGGTTTGGTCAAACCCTAATTTAGGATTTGGGGATTTTATGAATAGTAAGTAATTGGTAGTCTTTATGTGTTATATGTTAGGAGGAGAATTCGTAGAAGAGGCGTTTTGAGACAGCTGTAGATACCGTCTGCGTGTTGTGCTTTCCAGGTAGGATTTCCTACTCAGTATTAGTCCCATAATGGGATATTGGTGATGTGCTGTAATTAGTTGTTTGATATGATGATTGTGATTGTGATTGTGATTGTGATTGTGATTGGTTTCGATGGCTCTCGAGATGCGTTCTCGGCAGAGTGGGGTCACTTGCGGGAGTGATCTCACGCCCTAGTTTCGCCCTTCGTGGAACCCGCCACGAAAGGGGATGTGCACATTAATGGACGGGGTTATCGCTCGTACGATGAGCGGGGCTTAGGTGGGAACAGGCTGCGGTCCCCCATGGCGGGCTAGGTCCGGTCCAAAGGGACGGTCGATATTGAGATGATGGGAGTTGGTGGTGTATGTGTGTGTGTGACAGATTCATTTGTCTGTTTGTCTTATTGTTGTTATCTATATTGATTGTGTGATTAGTACGACGACCCCGGTATTGTTTTGTAAAACCTGCGGTGATCCATTCGGGGATGGTGAGCGGATGTTGAACAGTATAGAGATGATCTTTGGGATAGGCTGGGATGGCCACGACATGACGATAGAGTCTTCCGCTGTAGTTTAGCATTTATTTACATTTCAGTTGAGAACAGATAGTTTGGAATAATGTATTGTACTTTCAGTTTGGTTTCGAGGATTGTACTTATTCATTAAATTACTTATAATAAATGTTGTTTCTGTTTTGTCTATTTGATTATCATACCTCGGGCAACCGAGATGGTGATGTCTTCATACCTGAGTGGTCCTGGTAAGGCACTCGGAGTATGGGGGTGTTACAAATGGTATCAGAGCGACGATCCTGAAACCTGTAACCAATGAATCTAATGAATCTAGGGAGTCAATTAAAATGAACCCGGGGTAAAGGTTGTAGGAGCTAATGCAAAGACTTGGGAGACGTCCTAAAGTCGCGAACTCGCCCTACAATTTTGAACCGGTCACCATGGGATATGTGTCGGGATCGTTATGTGCTTATTGTGTGCTGTGTGTATTTATGTAGTAGTATGTTGTATGAATTGATGGATGAAAGGTGATAATGACGTGAATTGTATGTTGGTTGATTGTAAAGCATGAAAGTATAATTATGGATACATGTAATTTGACATGTTATAATTACGCAAGGAAAAGTGTTTTGTCTATATATATATATATATAAAGCGATGTGTAAGTATACATGTTGTTGTTGTCGTGTTGAGTAAAAAATACGAAGTTAGGAGTATGAATTGAACATGTCTTTGGGTGAATATGTTGAACGTATATGGTGGATAAATATGTGATATGATGGATGAATTAGTGGAAAAGATGAATCATCGTGGTAGTAACATTTGAATAGGGGACTTGATGTCATGTATTTGTGATTTTGTTTACGAAAAGTGATAGAATAAAAACATGTGGGTAAGTCATAATTGGCAAGTTAGATAAGCTAAGTGCATGATGAATGTTGTTGTTTGGCTTTTGAAAATAGTAACATATGATTATGAATACTGGTTTTATGAGTTTTGGGTTGTTTTCGTTTAACTTGGTTGTTGTTTAAGTTGTTTGGAAGTAAAAATCAAATAATTATGTCGTCTGATTACAGCAAAGTTGTCTTTAAACTGTTATAACTTGAGATGCGTAAATGATTTTAATGTGATTCCAATTGGAGGTGATAGCTTGTTCTTTTACGATTCTAACGATAGGTCACACGTCCAAAATGACCAAGAAATGAGTGAGTTATGACTTTTTTACGAAAACTGGGCAAGTCTTGAGAATTGGGGTACTCGATCGAGTATCCTTGGTACTCGATCGAGTAAGGGGGCACTCGATCGAGTACCTTAGCTACTCGATCGAGTAGCCCTGGTAATTTGTTTTACGTGCTTCTGATCTTCACCTACTCGATCGAGTAAGTCCCTTACTCGATCGAGTGGCCTGTACTCGATCTAGTGACCCCTATTTTGGGTCATATGCTTATCTTTTGACTTTGTTGCATATTATGTTTAATTCAAAGGCGTTATATTGCTTCTTTATGCATTGTTTTACATGTATGTTGGTCTTGACGCGTAAGTTACCCAATTTTGTGGTGTAAAGAGTGGCACCTATGATGAGTATGAGTTCGGTGGGGAGGACATGATTTATATGTGTTGGGATTAGTAAGACTTAATTGAGGCATAGAGCATGTTGTGTGAGACGAGATGAGTGACATGATTGTATGTTGAGTAATGAAAATGTAAGTGAATGTGGGCAAGGCATGACGTAAGTTTAAGGAACATGAGAATGAAAAGATTGAAAGAAAGGATGTGGATAGTAGCAACCTGAGATGTATAATAAATTATGGAGGGAGATGGCTAGAAATAGTGTTGAGTAAGAACATATGTAATGAAAGGTCGTTTGGAAATAGTGGTATATAGCGAACTTAATGGGACATGTCGCGACGTGGATTTGCGGTAGTAGTGAGTTTGGAAATTTGTGTTATCGAGAGACGAAACTACCGTGTGATTTCCTTGGGTAATTAACGGTATTAAATGAATTATGATTTCTAGAGATGTAAAAAGGGAGATGCAATTGTTTGAACATTAAACGTTGATTCTATGGATAGATTAGTGACAAGTGTGAGTGATAGCATAATAAGAGAAGATCCATGGTAAGAAAGAGTGGGATGATGTCGGTAGAAAATAATGGAATTTGAGTTTTGGAGCAACGAAAGGGTAACTGGATTTCTAAAGAGTTAGCTAGAAGGAATAAGGAGTTGAACTATTAATTGGTATTATTGAGTGTAAAGAGAAAAGAAGGATAAAAGTAAGCTGAGGAAAATATTCACCGGAGTTATGTGATATAAAGGTAAGGAATCATCGAAATGTGTGATATTATCATGAGGATGTTAGTTAATGGTTATATGGGAGCTTCAGGACAACATGTTTAATAATGAGTTTCGAGAAATTAAGGAAAGTAAGAAGTTAGTAGAATGTCTGCATGATATGAGATTTTGGTGGAAAAATGGATGATGATTCAATTAAGGAAAATATTGGGAAGAATGTTGAGGTAATTTTGTTCATGGATTCGATGTTCGTTGTTTGGGATGTTAACCAAAGATAGAAAAGAAATCATGATGTTTAGAGATGAGTGAAGAGGTTTGATGTCCTGACAAAGGTAGTGTTATGGTCTTTGACTAGTGGTTATGGTTAAGGGTATATTAGAAAAGTGGCAATTCTAAAGAGGCTGATTTTGTAAAGACTGAATTGATAAAAGTATGGTTGTCAGGAAGTATAAGACATAGTCTTAGGAGGTGGTTTCTCATAATGAGTGTTAGCTGTATGGTTATGTATGGCGAAAGGTCTTGGTGATGCGAATGGAAGAATGTGATGAGGGGCATGCGAGTTAAGCTCGGACAACAGGTAACCTTTGTTGAGTGGTAACTTACGTGGTCAGGATTGACTAGTTGGTTGTGATTACGGGTCTATGATATGTGTAAATGTTTGTGTGAGGTTCTGACCTCACAAGAAGTGGTATGGTGTGATAATTATAAAGCTGTTTTATGAATGTTCTGTAATATATATGTTGGACACGGTAGTTTAATTGAATGATATCCAAAAAGGTAATAATTTGATTAATTTGACATGGCTAGTTATAATTTTATGTGTATTAATAACACATGTGTATTCCGTGAAATGGTAGAGATGATGTTCATGAGATGCTTATCTGTTTAATTCATATAATATGTTGCGTTGTGATTGAGTAAAGTGGATTTGAGTAAGTTTTCTTGTCCGAAAGGTTATTTCCGAGTCAGTATTTATGGAATTGTATGTAGCTGTGATGTCTATCGATGTGGTTGTGGTGCCTCCGGTGGTGATCCGGGCACGGTATTTAGTATTGTGATGCGGGTATTTTCGCATTGTGGTGTGGCTGTTGGTGGCGGTGTTGTGATGCCGTCACCGGTTGTGGTGGAGTAGGCGGGATGATTATGATACGAGTTTTCGAAAGCGCATACCAGTTATACATAGATTGTTGTTTTGTTTGCTGTTGTTCCTTGTGAGTTTTGGTTGAACATGTAGACAGTTGTCTTGCTTATTGATGTTTTCTTTACCAGGTTAAGTTAAGAATGAGGTAGAGTATGATATGAAATAGAGTTGAGTATGTTTTCGTTGTTGTCATGGTATAGTGATGTTCTATTGATGGGACACGGTTGTGAGAGGTTGTTACAGTAATTTTGATCTTGTTCTAGATAAGGCTTTAGTAGACATGGTAATGGAAAATGATTCGTGGAACATGTGTTGTAATGATCTGAAAGCGGCAGGTAGTTCATAATCTTTTGTTGGGACAGTGAGTGTAGGGTGTTGGGGGAATTAGTGTCATATTAAGTTATGTATGAGTTTTGCGGTAATGAAGGAAAGAACTTGAGGATCTAGTGTGAGTATAAGTAACGAGTGTGGATCGGGAGTTATGCTTCTGGAAGATAAGTGCTTTACATAGCAAGGTATGTTGGTTTGCAGTGATAATGGAGAGTTAGTATGGTGATTTTGCTACGAGCCTTATGGTATAGGTTAGGGGTGTGCAGATTGATTTGAAGTATGAGAACTGTTAAAGTAAGAGAGCCTTGAGAAATAGGAGTGATTATGGAAATGAGGTTATAGGCAGTTATCTTTGACATATGGTGGTGATGAGGATAATGAGATAATATAGCTTAAGCTTGCTGTGTACTCGATAAAGGTGTTAACAAGGGATAACTAATGCATGATTACAGATATGCCCTTGTTTTATTACCTCAGCAAGCTTACTGCATCATTGGCTATCGGGAAAGTTTTATATTAAATGTATGCAACAAGGGCATATCTGTATTTTCATTGACAGACTAGAGAGGTATGAAGTTGTGCGACTCTCCTCCTCTTAAGCTAAAAAAGCACTGCTATAACTGTAAGTTTAATCTGTACATATTAGATCATTCGTCTCATTTTATGTTTATCTCCTTGCACTATGTGGTTACTGGAATGCAAAATTAGATATTACGGAGTACAACTTACAAGTATGATGTTTTACATATGGTCATGCTAATGAACTAGACAGTCATGATAGGGTGTTCCGATTAATGAGGAAAGGAGAAATTATTGAACCGATTTAAATAGATGTCGCAGTTGAGAGATATTCATTATCAGATTTCAGCTTGGGGGCATTAAGAGTAATTTCAATCACATATTAAAATTCGGATCACCGGTGACATGCTTGATGCTCGGGTTGTGTTAAACATGATCGACAAATTACT
Organism: Silene latifolia; assembly: GCF_048544455.1. Classification (NCBI taxonomy): domain Eukaryota; kingdom Viridiplantae; phylum Streptophyta; class Magnoliopsida; order Caryophyllales; family Caryophyllaceae; genus Silene; species Silene latifolia. The sequence continues at coordinate 199,586,682 of NC_133526.1, forward strand.
TCGTACTTCCCACTTTCCCGACTTAGTCCCTAACTTCAACAAGTGAGTTTCTCGCTCATTTTCCACGCTTTTAAGTAAAAAAATATTCGTAAGAAATTAAAATCTATACGGAGTACAAGAGTAATAACTCGATAATTTAAATTGCACGGGATACAAATACAATGCACCAATCGAAAATGTTGGGACAAAGTCGACGACCAGAAGTAATATGTCGACGATATTTAGCAATCTAAATTGGGCCAAATGTTAGCCCACACACTTTGAATACATCAATCCACGAGGTTTATTAGACATTAGTATTTACGGAGTAGTAATTAGTGTCACTATATCGTGACCAGATCTGTTTCTTCTTTCCAAAGAAGCTCTCCATTTTGTTCCCTCGTAAACACCAACAATCTTCTACTTTAGAACCTTCGTTGAATAAAAATGGCGGATTATCACTTCGTGTACAAGGACTTAAAAGGAACTTCAACACAGTGGGACGACATTCAGCGTAAACTCGGTAACTTACCTGAGAAGCCACCTGCATTCAAACCCCCTGATTTTACTCCGGCCGATGACGAAGATTCTTTACCTAAAGATAAATCATGGATCGATTCCAAAACTCATGATGAACTTGAAGATCTCGAGGATGATTTCGATGACGATCGCTTCCTCGAAGACTACAGGTTTATTACATTTACGGAAAATTCACTTGGTATCCTGATATGTGCACACTTTGTCAAAAGGAATTAATAGCACAAAGTGGGTAGTTATGTGGCAACACAAAAGTTGTTACAAGCTAGAAAGTGGTTGTTAGAAGAAGTGGCGGGAAAATCATTGGGAAGTCGATTCTGTCATTACAATGAGTTGTTACAAGTAGAGTATATAAGTAGCAACTCTATAGTATTTCATTATTCATTCATCAGTCATACAAACACAATTCTCTCTGTAACTTCTCTCTGTAATCATCTACATTCAATTCAATATAAATCAACAATTCGATTTCCTTTCATCTTTAGGAATCCTATTTTGATTTCTAGGGTTTCTCGATTAATTCCTGAACTCTTATATCAGTGGTATCAGAGATCCTTCCTGGATTCTCTTGATTAAAAATGGCGCCCAAACACGCAAGAAACTCTGAAAATGTAATTGAAGAAGTTACCCAGTCAATGGAGGACAAGGTGAAGAATTTGGGTGAATCCATGGTTAATATCGAAGCAAATTTAGGGGAATTTGTGAGGATTCATAATCAGGACAAGGCGGAGCTAAATGCAGCAATTCAATTGCGGCAGGGTTAAATGAAAAGATGGATCGCATGAATTCAAGAATTGAGCAAGTCTTGGGGCAATTGGTTGCAATGAGTACAAGGGTTGTGAATTTGGAGAAAAATTCTGGAAATTCTGGGCAAATTGGGTCTTTATTTCCTGGTAATAACCCAAACCCTAATTTTGGTAATTTCCCCAATTCTAATTCCAATTTCAGTCGTTTTTCAAGGGTAGAATTTCCCAAGTTTAATGGTGATAATGTGTTAGGATGGATTTACAAATGTGATCAGTTTTTTGAGGTTGATTCTACCTCAGAGAACATTAAAGTAAAAATGGTGTCGATTCATTTGGAGGGGAAGGCACTGTTATGGCATCAATCACTAATGAAAACACGGGAATTTGGGAATTGGCCTAGTTGGGGGGAGTATAAAGACGCCATTGTTGCTAGGTTTGGTAACACCTCTTTTGATGACCCCATGGCTGAAATTATGAACTTAAGACAAAAGGGGACTGTAGAACAATACCAAGAACAGTTTGATGGGTTGTTGAATAGAACAGATTTGTCTGAGAAACAAGCTTTGAGTTGTTTTCTGAAGGGCTTAGATGCAGACATACAAAATACTGTAAGAATGCACAAACCAAAGAGTTTAATGGATGCTTTTGCATTAGCTAAACTTCAGGAAGCTACTATTTCTTCTTTCATGAGGAAATCTAAACCCTTGCTAGAGAAACCTGTCGCCAAACCCAGTTTTGGCCAACCATTTCAGACCAGAAACTCCCAGTTTCAAGAAATTTCTTCTGGTCAGAAACCCCCTGGAATCAGGCCCAAAATAAAAAGATAACAACTGCAAGATTAAGTGAGAAAGAAGTAGCTGACAGAAGAGCAAAGAATTTGTGCTTTACTTGTAATGAAAAGTGGTCTCCTACTCATAAGTGTAGGGCTCAGTTGCATAGTATTGAGATTACTACTGTGGTGTCTGATGAAATGCCATTGGAAGATAGTGAGGGGAATGGGCAGGAGTACCAGAGTTGTGCTGAGTTGGAGGAGATGCCCCCACTTATTTCTCTAAATGCTATAATAGGAAACACCACTTACCAGACAATGAGAGTAACGGGTAAAGTAAGGGGAAATGCTTTGCATATCCTTATTGACTCTGGGAGTACCCACAACTTCCTAGATGTTAACGTGGCTAAGAAATTGGGGTGTAAATCCAAGAGTACTTGTCCTTTGATGATTTCTGTAGCTAATGGGGAAACCATTATCAGTAAATCAATGTGTGAAAAGTTCAGGTGGGAGTTGCAAGGTCATGAGTTTAGCACTGATGTGATGTTAGTACCATTAGGGGGCTGTGAGATGGTGTTGGGCATTCAATGGCTCACGTCATTGGGGCCTGTGTTGTGGGATTTCAGTAAGCTAAGGATGGAATTTAAATTCCAAGGGAGGAAACATGTGTTGAGAGGATCACAAGCTGCCTCTACTTTGCACTGGATGAGTGGAAGACAGATGCAAAATATGGTGGCTAAACTACCCCAGGAGGAAGTAGGTGCTCAGTTATTTGCTATAAAAGCTTACCCTGTGGATAAAGGAGAGTTAGCAACAATTCAAGAGTCCACTGTTGATCAAAGAATCAGGGAACTCTTGACATCCTATGACGATATCTTCAAGGAACCTACATCTCTGCCTCCCCATAGAGAGCAGGATCACAGGATTCATTTGAAGGATGGGGTTCCTCCAGTGAATGTCAGACCTTACAGATATCCAGTCATCCAAAAAGATGCCATTGAGAAGATAGTGCAAGAAATGCTGGACAATGGGGTGGTCAGGCCAAGTCAGAGTCCCTTTTCTTCACCCATTGTGCTGGTTAAAAAGAAGGATGGTACATGGCGGTTATGTGTGGATTACAGAGAGTTGAACAAGTCTACTATCAAAGATAAATTTCCTATACCAGTGATTGAAGAACTTTTAGATGAATTGCAAGGTTCAAGCATCTTTTCCAAAGTGGATTTAAGGTCTGGGTACTGGCAAAATTAGGATGCACCCTCCTGACATTGAGAAAACGGCCTTTAGAACTCATGAAGGCCATTATGAGTTCTTGGTGATGCCTTTTGGTCTCACCAATGCTCCCTCGACATTTCAACATCTCATGAACACTATATTTAGATCATACCTCAGAAAATTCATTTTGGTGTTTTTTGATGACATCCTCATCTACAGCAAGACACTGGATGAACATTTGCAGCACCTCAAAATCACCTTTGAGCTGCTTAGGAAACATAATTTGGTTGCCAAGATGTCCAAGTGTTCTTTTGGGACGGCTGAAGTGGAGTATTTGGGGCACATCATATCCAAGAATGGGGTATCAACTGAACCTTCTAAGATTGCAGCCATGGTGGAGTGGCCTGAACCCACTAATGTGAAGGAGTTGAGAGGGTTTTGGGACTTACGGGGTATTACAGAAATTTATACGTTGGTATGGGATCCTTAGCAAACCACTTACCTGTAATACTCCGTATTTATAAGTCTTGGGGTACTCTATCGAGTAGCCCTTACTCTGTCGAGTAAGGGTAAGTTGCGAAGTAAAATAGTTTCTGACCTGTTGGGCACTCGATCGAGTAGTCAGCACTCGATCGAGTAGAGGTACTCGATCGAGTACCTTGGGTACTCGATCGAAAGTGTCCCTTTGACGGGAGTTTTTCGCGGGTTTTGTTAATTATGCGATTAGGGTATTTAAACATAATCGTCGTTGTTTTAATTCACTTTTACCAAAACCTAAAACCTGTTTAAGAGAGAAAGCGATCATCATCTTCCTAATCGCATCCTTGACAATTCCCGGAGTTCAGACGGTCGGTTCGTATCGTAGTTCGTGTCGTTGGATTCCTTGCGTCGAGGGTAAGCTTTTAATGTAATTTATATAATGTTTTGCTAGGTTTGGTCAAACCCTAATTTAGGATTTGGGGATTTTATGAATAGTAAGTAATTGGTAGTCTTTATGTGTTATATGTTAGGAGGAGAATTCGTAGAAGAGGCGTTTTGAGACACATTTGTAGATACCGTCTGCGTGTTGTGCTTTCCGGGTAGGATTTCCTACTCGATTAGTCCCATAATGGGATATTGGTGATGTCTTTGTAATTAGTTGTTTGATATGATGATTGTGATTGTGATTGTGATTGTGATTGTGATTGTGATTGGTTTCGTGGCTCTCGAGATGCGTTCTCGGCCGAGTGGGGTCACTTGCGGGAGTGATCTCACGCCCTAGTTTCGCCCTTCGTGGAACCCGCCACGAAAGGGGATGTGCACATTAATGGACGGGGTTATCGCTCGTACGATGAGCGGGGCTTAGGTGGGAACGGCTGCGTCCCCCATCGGCGTAATGGGTCCAAAGGACATCGATATTGAGATGATGGGAGTTGGTGGTGTATGTGTGTGTGTGACGGTTCAAATTTGTCTGTTTGTCTTATTGTTGTTATCTATATTGATTGTGTGATTAGTACTGACCCCGGTATTGTTTTGTAAAACCTGCGGTGATCCATTCGGGGATGGTGAGCAGATGTTGAACAGGTATAGAGATGATACTGGGATAGCTGGGATGGCCACGACATGACGATAGAGTCTTCCGCTGTAGTTTAGTATTTATTTACATTTCAGTTGAGAACAGATAGTTTGGAATAATGTATTGTACTTTCAGTTTGGTTTCGAGGATTGTACTTATTCATTAAATTACTTATAATAAATGTTGTTTCTGTTTTGTCTATTTGATTATCATACCTCGGGCAACCGAGATGGTGATGTCTTCATACCTGAGTGGTCCTGGTAAGGCACTCGGAGTATGGGGGTGTTACATTACCAATTTGCTGAAGAAGAATGCATTTGTATGGAATCAGGAGGCTTCAAAGACATTTCAGAGTCTTAAGACAACCATGATTAATGCACCTGTGTTGGCTCTTCCAGATTTTAATAAAAGTTTTATAGTAGAAACAGATGCCTCAGATGTTGGATTGGGGGCTGTGCTGTCACAGGACGGCCATCCTATTGCTTATATTAGCAAGGCTTTTTCAGAAAGAGCTAAATCATACTCTACCTATGAGAAGGAGCTGTTGGCCTTGGTTTTTGCTGTGGAGAAATGGAGGCCCTATTTGACTGGTAGGCACTTTGTGATCAAAACTGACCATTTCAGTCTCAAATATTGGGTGGAACAGAAAATTACCACACCATTTCAGAGTAAATGCCTGCCCAAGTTGATGGGATTAGATTATGAAATTAGATATAGGAGGGGAGAAGAAAACAAGGCTGTTGATGCTCTATCCATGGTGACAGGTCAGCAACTAATGACCATGTTGGTCTCTCAGCTGCAAACTGATCTAATGGAGCTTATTAAAGGAAGTTGGGAACAAGATGTGGATGTCCAGAGGATAATTAAGGAATTGGAAGAAGGTGGGAATCAGGGAAAATATACCTGGGAAAATGGCGAGTTAAGAAGGAAAGGGAGGTTGGTGGTAGGAGCTGACGAGAATTTAAGGGGCAAAATTATAACATTGATACATGACTCTCCTTTGGGAGGGCACTCAGGAGTTCAAGCTACTCTGAAAAGACTCAAGGGAATGTTTTATTGGAAGAACATGCAGGGAAGAGTCAGGAACTACATCAGGCAATGTGGGGTGTGCCAGAGGTGTAAGCCAATTTTGCAAAAACCATCAGGATTGCTGCAACCCTTGCCTGTCCCAGGTGCAATCTGGATAGACATGTCCATGGATTTTATTGAGGGACTACCCAAATCTCAGAGCAAAGATACTATATTAGTGGTGGTGGATAGATTGAGCAAATATGCACATTTCCTTGTGCTCAGTCATCCCTTCACTGCCACTACAGTGGCACAACTTTTCCTTGATCAGGTGTTCAGGTTACATGGAATGCCCAAGTCCATTGTAAGTGACAGGGATAAGGTGTTCTTGAGCAATTTCTGGCAAGAATTGTTCAGATTGCAGCAGGTGGATTTGTTGATGTCTACAGCCTATCACCCCCAAACGGATGGGCAAACGGAGGTAGTGAATAGGTATTTGGAGGCCTATTTGAGGTGCATGACTGGTGAAAGACCTAAAGAATGGGCAAGGTGGATTCCATTGGCTGAGTGGTGGTACAATACAAATTTTCATACATCTGCTCAGAGTACCCCTTATGAGATTGTGTATGGACAAAATCCAGCCTTACATATACCTTATGTCTTAAAGGATAGTAAGGTGGAGGCAGTGGATAGGAGCTTAAGTGCCAGGGAAGAATGTATTAAAATGTTAAAGTTTCATTTGCAAAGAGCACAAGAAAGGATGAAGAAGATGGCGGATAAGGGAAGGATGGAGAAGGAGTTAGCTGTGGGTGATTTGGTCTATGTCAGGTTACAACCCTACAGACAACAATCTGTAGTACAGAGGACTTGTGCCAAGTTGTCTCCCAAGTTTTTTGGACCTTTTCCTGTGAAAGCTAGGGTGGGGCAGGTAGCTTACAAATTGGATCTTCCAGCAAACGCCAAAATTCACCCAGTCTTTCATATTTCTTTGTTGAGAAGGCATGAGGGGCTTGCACCAGTGGTGAGATCATTGCCAGAGGTGGATGAACTACAGCAGATCAGAGCTGAACCTGTGGCTGTTCTAAGTAGAAGGTTGGTCAAGAAGGGATTAGGAGCTATGGTTTATGTGTTGGTCCAATGGTCAAACTCGACTAAAGAGGATGCTACTTGGGAGCCTTATGATGACATCAAGAGAAGGTTCCCTAATTTTGATTTGGATGCAGCTTGAGGACAAGCTGTTGGTTAAGGGGGATGGATTGATATGTGCACACTCTGTCAAAAGGAATTAATAGCACAGTGGGTAGTTATGTGGCCAGCTGTCAAAAGCTGTTACAAGCTAGAAAGTGGTTGTTAGAAGAAGTGGCGGGAAAATCTGTTGGGAAGTCAGTTACAGGCTGTTACCAGCAGGTTATTACAAGTAGAGTATATAAGTAGCAACTCTATAGTATTTCATTATTCATTCATCAATCATACAAACACAATTCTCTCTGTAACTTCTCTCTGTAATCATCTACATTCAATTCAATATAAATCAACAATTCGATTTCCTTTCATCTTTAGGAATCCTATTTTGATTTCTAGGGTTTCTCGATTAATTCCTGAACTCTTATATCATATCCCTTTTATCGAGAAATAAACTTTGACGGACTGTATCTCGTATTTATTAATCCCTTCATTCCAATCATTTGTTTACCTTTGATGAAATTGATTCAGTTTGTTATGAGTTATTGGTGTGGATTTGGTGTGTTTAGGGTTTGTTGATTTGATTATGTATGTGATGTAGGAGGAAGAGGTTGGAGGAGATGAAGCAAGCTGCTAAAGTCGCGAAATTCGTTTTCCGGGTCGGATTTTATTCATCTGCTTTTTATAATAAAGTTGTGATCTTTGTTTGAAGCTTGTGTTTTGACTCTCTTATATGCTTAGCTTAGAGTGATATCTACTGCTATAGGCTGAGGTCTGGTGATTTTTGCATCGGTTTCGTTATGTTGGTGATGAACTGCCTTGGTGCACATGAAGTGCTGACCTTAGAGTGGGAGGATTGAGGGGGTAATGTAGGCTTTGTTACTCGACTCTTCATGTTATGACTCGTACATTTGTACAACACTTGACTCTCCGACATTAGTTTATGAATTATGACACTTGAGCACTAGATTTTAGACTAATGGTATGAGAGTTTGTCAAAAGAATAATAGTCGAACTCTTTGATACTTTTAGCCGATTATGTGTATCATAGGAAGGTCGATTGATGACACTCAATCTACCATTTATAGTTCCATAGTTCCGCTGCATTGTATCACTGTTTTGTGGTTCAGTGCTTCAATCTGATATGACTAAGAAAGTTGGTAACTTGGCATACCAATTCAATTTACCTATCTATCTGCCATCTGTTCCCTATCTTGATTGCTGGCACTCAATGTACCATGTATATGTTCATAGCTCCATTGCATTGTATCATTGTTCAGTCGTTCCATGCTTCAATCCGATAAAAACTAAGAAAGTTGGTAGCTTGACATACCAATTCAATTTTTCTTATTATCTATCTACCTAGTTACCTACCTCCCCACATGTCTGTCTGTAGGATAGCACAAAGCTTTGCCTGTCCACTTTTACTTTTATAACATGTGATCCCCTCATTACAAATTATGAAAACTGGCAACATAAAATTACAATACACATCGATTAAAAAGTTCTAATTGGCTAGTGCCTAGTGGGGAATCATATCACTACGGATAAAAAACACGTGTCTGACTTTGGTATAATGTGGGTGATTTTCCTATTCCAATAGAGCAAAAAATTTAACAATTTCTAGGTTCTGTTTATGATGGACACATGGAATTAAGCAAAATGGCTCATTAAGGTAGTTTTGCTTTTTTTTTTTGCAGTGAAAAGGAATTCATTCCTTGTAACCCTGGTTTGCAATTTTGCATTACGGTCATGGAAAAATGGCCTCTTATTTGTAATCACAGGGGTAAGCCTAATGATGCCTACTTCCACCCCATCCTCCCTACCTCATTGGCGGGAGACATTGTGGCACTGATAGAATGTTATTGTTGCTGTAACTGTGCAAAGTGGGCTATTGGTGCATTGTGTTAAGACTTAGACAGCTGTGAGATAGCACATTAGCACTGCACTTATAGAATTACATTTCTGCAATCAGATGAAATATTCTCAGTATGTTTAGGTCCTAACTCGTAGTACATGTGTAGGACTATGTCCTAGGAATATGACGTATAATAATAAAATGTGAATTCTTCATTTTAAAAATTGCAGTACAATGCTGTATATTTGATTATTTGGTATAATCGCTAGTGTACCGTTTTAAATAACTTCAAGCTGCCTACCTTTTGCACAAACATTTCCAAATACCAATTTTTAATTTACATTTTCTAGTAAGAGGATTGTGTGAAGTCAACAATCAGCTTGTTGAGTTGTGTGATTTCTCTTATTAATAGGAATTCGTGAGGATGTTTTTGGGGTGGATTACTGAAATCAACTCCCCTCGATGAAATCTCTCAATTAAAGGTTCTAATTGTTCATATGTTATTACTCCTTACTTTGTTTGGAGTTTGGACCATTGATTTGTACTTAAATTTTGTCAGATGTGCTGCTTGTGACTTACTCCTGAATTGTCTGGAGGAGCTGGCAAGACGATACCCAGCAACAAAGTTTGTCAAAATTATATCTACAGATTGTATTCCTAATTACCCTGATCGTAATCTCCCCACACTCTTGGTTTACAATAATAGCGCCGTCAAAGCTAACTATGTCGGAATGCAGAACTTCGGAAGGAGATGCACACCCGAAGGTATTCTGCATCTAAGTTCTTTTATCTGTGTTTCTGTTGTTCCTTTCATGCTATTTTTGTGTGACCTGTATCTGTTAGTTTTGCGGCTCTTATAGATGGTGCGGCTGTGCTTCAATTGCAGTATAAGTGGACTACTCGTAAACTTAGATTTACAGCCTAATGTTTTGGGGGATGTTTGATTTATTCTAGCCATACTGCTCATTTAATTTGTGGCATGGCTTGACTACCTATTTGTGGATCACTTAATTTTACTTTTGCTGGATGTTTGGGATAGAGTGGTTGGAAACGGTAATATGCACGTTATGCTCGGCGCATAGGGTTGTACATATTATACGTAGTATAGCATGTAAAGTATGTATTGAACTAATGAATATCGAGTATACAGTACATGAGAATATATAGTACAAGAGATAGAGAACAACCTAAAGACTATGAGGAAAAGTAGGTAACAAAATACACAAATTAAGGAACAAAAGATATGCACAAAGACTAATCTAAACAACCAAGATCACTGGGATTTCGGTTGAGCATTTGTAGCTGCAATATCGTTAATACTCCCGCTCAAGATGGACAGTCGGAGACGAAGACCAATCTTGGATGACAGCTCAAGAAATCGTGGTTTATGTAATGGCTTGGTAAGTGTATCGGCTAATTGATTGCTGCCATTAATGTGTTGCACGCGAATGCCAAGTGCTTCATTCGGGAGTGAAAAACAGGATTGGCGGAGTAATGAGTAGCAGACAAATTGTCACAATAGATGGCGGGGGACTGAGGAACACGAATGCCAAGCTCCTGTAGAAGAGAAGTGAGCCATAAAAGTTCGGAGGTCGTGGCAGCTACTGCCCTGAACTCGGCTTCAGTAGAGGACAGGGAAAGGGCCCGCTGCTTGCGAGAGGACCAGCTTATGGGATTTGAGCCAAGATAAACAAGGTAGCCCGAAGTAGATATATAATCCGAGGTGTCACCACCCCAATCTGCGTCACAGTAAGCATGAAGACGAAGAGGGGTCGAATTGGTAAGATGAATGCCAAGGTGAAGGGTACCACGAAGGTAGCGTAAGAGCCGCTTTAAGGCTGTCCAATGAAGAACAGTGGGGTGGGTTAAGAACTGGGCAAGCTTATTGACGGAGTATGCAATGTCAGGACGAGTTAATGAGAGGTACTGAAGACTACCGATGATTGCTCGATAGTCAGTCTGCTCATGAATAGGTTGGGATGGTTCGGCAGTGAGAGGTGGATGTGGTAGCATAGGAGTGGAAGCAGGGTTGCACTCGTGAAAATTATATTTGTGAAGTAAGTCAGATAGGTATTTAGTTTGGTTGAGATGAAGTCCCGATTTGGTTGGAGTGACTTCAACACCGAGGAAGAAGGATAGCGGGCCTAGGTCTTTTAGCGAAAATTTCGTGGCAATGTGGTTGATGAAGGTTTGAACGTGATGTTTATTTGGTCCGGTGACGATTATATCGTCAACATAAACAAGAACTAAGATGGTGGTGGTGGTCGTTTTAAGAATAAAAAGGGAAGGGTCGGATATGGAGTTTGTGAAACCATAAGTAATTAAATAGGATTTGAGCTCGGTATACCAGGCTCTCGGGGCTTGTTTAAGACCATAGAGGGCTTTTTGCAACTTACAGACATAGTCGGGTTTATCCGGGTCGACGAAACCTGATGGTTGTGTCATGAACACGGTGTCAGTAAGCGTGCCTTGAAGAAACGCGTTGTTGACATCAATTTGGTGAAGATGCCAATGTTGAGTGACGGCAATGGTGAGAACGAGTCGTATGGTGGTAGGTTTGATTACCGGACTGATGGTTTCCGAGTAATCAATACCGGGTCGCTGAAGGAATCCTTTTGCAACCAAACGAGCCTTATGTTGTTTGAGGCTCCCATCCGGGTTGTACTTAACACGAAAAACCCATTTGCAACCAATAACATTGTGGGCTTGAGAGCTAGGAACTAGGGTCCAGGTTTGATTTCGACAAAGGGCTTGGTATTCATCTATCATGGCGGCTCTCCAGCGAGGATCTATGAGAGCTTGTTTGGTGGTAGTGGGGGTTGTATGGGTTATGGGTGAGACGGCAGTTTTGGCGTAGCGCGGATTAGGTTTGATAATGTTGTGGGAAAGGCGAGTAGCAACACGGTGTGAAGGTGGAGGAGGTGGTGGGGGTGGTGGGGGTGGTGAGGGTGATAGTGACGGGGATGGTGAGGGAGAGATGGTAATGGGAGTGGGAGGATTCGGTGAAGGAGGTGAAGGAGGGGGTTGCTGAGGTGATGGGGGTGGCTGTTCGGGGTCAGAGGGAGTGGGCGTGGTGTGAGGTAGGGTGAGGTCAAGGATGGGGAGGGATAGGGTGCACCAGTGGTCAGTCGTGGGAGTGGTCGATGAGGTGGTTTTAGAGAGGGTAGGGTATGGGAACTCGGATTCGACGAATCGAACATGGCGAGATGTGAACAATTTTGAAGATGATGGGTCGTAGCAAAGATAAGCGCTCTGGGTCGTGGAATAACCCACAAAAATGCAGGGTTTGGAGCGATGCTCCATTTTGTGAGCAGTGTAAGGTCGTAACCATGGAAAACAAAGGCAGCCGAAGGGGCGGAGTTTATGATAATTTGGTGGTCGATGATGGAGAATTTCATAGGGCGATTTGTTTTGAAGAGTTGGTGTAGGGAGTCGATTTATTAAGTAGGCAGCGGTCGAAAAAGCATATGGCCAAAAGGAGGTCGGCAGCTGAGCTTGAGTAAGAAGAGCAAGGCCGGTTTCGACAATGTGTCGGTGACGGCGTTCGGCAAAACCATTGTGTTCGGGTGTATGTGGTGGGGAGGTTAAATGAGTAATGCCATCATTAAGGAGCTCGGGATTTAATTTCTTATATTCTCCGCCATTGTCGGAGTAAAATTGTTTAATAGGTTTATTAAAGAATTTTTCGACGATGGATTTAAACTGATGAAATATGGTGCGGGTGTCGGATTTATTTTTAATCGGATATAACCAGAAGTAATGACTATAATGGTCGACAAAGATGATGTAGTATTTGAACTTGTCATGAGAAATGATTGGTGCGGTCCAAACATCCGAATAGACGATGTCAAGAGGCGCGGTTGAGGTTAAAGTCGAAACAAAAAAAGGGAGCTTTTGGCTTTTATTCATTAAGCACGAAGTACAATAAGAAAAATCAGAAATGCGGAAATTAAATTTAGAATTTAATAATTTGAGGGTTGCATTTGATGGGTGGCCGAGACGGTGATGCCAAGAGCTGGAGGTTGCGGAATAGGCGTGGGTTGATGAGGACGATGGTTGCCATTCGTAAGTTCCGTCACGGAAGTGTCCCTGAAGGAGTATTTGTCCCGTCGATATGGCCTTGAAACAAATAGAGCTAGGTGAGAACAAGGCATAGGCATTATTGTCTGTGCAAAATTGAGAGACGGAAAGCAATTTACGAGAAATATTAGGGACAACTAAAACATTATTGAAAAGAAGAGAGTTAATAGAAAAAGAACCATGATGGGTAATTTGAAGAGAGGAGCCATCCCCGATTACGATATCATCAGGTCCGTCGTAAGGGGCATGGAGCGAGAGGTTGGTGAGGTCATCAACAACATGGTGAGAAGCACCACTGTCAATGAGATAGGACGAGGAAGGGGTGGAGGAGGCAGTAGCGGTATGGGCATAGGGTCGGGTTTGCCGTGGGTTGGGAGGAGGGAATGTTACATTAGGGTAGTCTCGTTTAAAATCGGGACAATCGCTAATGACATGACCCTTTCCGCGACAGTATTGACAACGGCCTAGGAAGGGTTTTGGGGCCTGAGATTGGGTTTGATTTTGGGATTGATAACGAGGTGACGAGTTCGTGGTTGGGTTGGGTGCATGGTACATGGGTCGAGACTGGTTTTGATGGGTTGAGTAACGTGGTGTGGAATAGGTGTAGGGACGGCTGGAAGCAGCGTGTGCCGAGGGTGTAAATGGTGTAGGATTGGGTTGTTTACTGATGATGAGTTCATGGTTAATAAGCTTCTCATGGAGAGCTTCAAAGGTGATGGGTACGTCACGAGCACGAACGGCGTCGATGACGGGTTTGTAAAGATTTTGATCGAGTCCATCAAGGATTTGGGTGGTGATGTCCTCACTGTCAACGGGTTTACCTAGTTGGGCAAGGTTTGCGGCACATGTTTTGATGGCGAGCATATAGTCCGTAATGGATTTGTCACCGAGGGTGATGTTTTTGAGGCGGTCTTTTAATTGTAGTATGTGACCACGAGAAGGGTTAGCGTAGGTCGATGCTAGGAGGTTCCAGGCATCGTGGGATGTGGTGCAATCAAGGATTATTGGTGCAACCGTGTCATGAAGTGTGCCAGCGAGTGCACCAAGAATCAATTGATCTTGTTTGAACCACGTATTGTATACCGGATTTGGTACAGGGTCTGGGTTCGGCTTGGTCTCAGTGGCGGCAGGGGTTGTTGTTTTTGGTGGAGGTGTGGTGGTTCCATCAAGGAAACAGAAGAGACCGAATCCTTGGAGGAGACGGGTGATTTGAAAACGCCATGAACGATAGGTTGTCGGGGTGAGTTTGGTGCAAGTAGGAAACGAGATGGAGAGAAGGGGTTTGTTGGGTTCGTCATTGTTGGGAATGAGGGTGTTGGAGTTGGTTTCCATGGTTGATCGAAAGCCAAGTACAGCGAGAATGAGAGTAGTGGTTAGGATCGATATCGGAGTTGATACCATGTAAAGTATGTATTGAATTAATGAATATCGAGTATACAGTACATGAGAATATATAGTACAAGAGATAGAGAACAACCTAAAGACTATGAGGAAAAGTAGGTAACAAAATACACAAATTAAGGAATAAAAGATATGCACAAAGACTAATCTAAACAACCAAGATCACTGGGATTTCGGTTGAGCATTTGTAGCTGCAATATCGTTAATATAGCATACGAGGGGTGGAATAGTGTAAACTTTGTGTGCATATACTTTAAAATTTAAATACCTACAAGGATCCCATCAACAACTTTTTTGCATCCTCCATTGCATTCAAGTGTCCTTTTTTGCATTCCTTGTTGTATTCTTGGCTTCTTTCTCTTTTTTTTGGTGTTCATTTTATCATTATATCTTTACACTTATTCATTCTCGAGGCTTTTCTAATCCCATATATGTGTTTCCGGTTCAGGTGTCGCTCTAGTTCTCTGCAATTCTGATCCTGTGCTTAATGATGGTCTGACTGATGGTGATTCAACAAGGTAATCAGTTCTTGATGGCGAGAGTAAGAGGCTTATAGAAAAATTTGTGAGCGAACGTGAAAATGCAGATGATGGTAATTCAAGTGATTAACCAAGACTCTTGACCGTCTTTATGTAATACTCTCTACGTTGTTTTTTTGGTCTTTATTTTTGCTTGGTATCAAATGAGCCGCAAGGGCAGTACAATATTGTGCTTTTTTGTCTTTCAAGACACCCCTTTGTGTTGGAAAAATTAAGCGAAGGTTGTACATCCTAATAACAACCCCCCTATCCTGTCATAGATTAGATCGTTTGAGACATTAGGTTAATGTTGTATTGTTGATTTAGCCATTTGATGATCTTTAGTAATGTCTCTTTACATGGTGTTTTTCAAATTATATGTTCCTTACTAAACTGGATGTTTTCGGAACATCACTTGTTAAAGTTGACATTTGTGTCGTACTCTTGGCATGCCTCTATGCTGTAACTGCTCTCTGTGACAAGCTTCTGTACAGAACAACAGTAGACACACATACTATTTTGGGTGTATGCATTTCAACAAGTGATCGATTCACCTAGACAAATATGTCGGTATGAGTTGGCTTTTGAGGTTGTTAATGCAAAACATTGCCATCTTCAGGGTTCTTTGTGCTATATAAGTGTCTAGTCTGGTTGTATAGAATAGTATTTCAAACCTCTCGATATGTTAATTTAGAAATGCATTGATAATGATAAATTGTTTAGGCTAAAGACACCCACCTCTCGATATTAGTGTCAATCATAGACCGGGTCCTAGAGAACTCTCGTTATGACTAGGTCGTCCTACTACACATGCTTAGTGTAATTCAATTCCGTGCCTCTCGACTTTTAGAATGAATTAACAAACTTAATCCACGATTACGGTCAATAACCAAAGATTAAACAATATAATGCAAACATGTTATAGAACTATAAACTATTTTATTATCGTGACATCTCATTTTAACATTTGTGATTAGTTATTTAGCAGGACTTCCTTAATCTCTAGACCAAGGAAATTACTCGGACATAATGTAAATGATCTAATGACGAATGAATCAGACATAATATAAATGATCTAATGACGAATGAATAAAAGTAATGCAAAAAATGAAATTAACTTGTTAATAGAAAAACTTGCAAATGAAGAATAAGGAATAAAATGTAAATAAATTGTAAAGTAAATCTTATCTTTATTAATTCAGAAGACAATACTGAATGCAGGATGCGCCACGTCATTTGTACAACTTTTTTTTCTTTTTTTTTTTGGAAATTCAGGTTATGGTGGGACCCGTTGGTGTGCAAAGAAATTAGTTCTTTAAATCGTCCGACAATACAAACATGCGACAATTTCCGTCTTAGAAAAAATTCTATGAAATAATTTTATACAACTGGAATAAATGAAATTAATTGCATATAAGCGGAATGCATTAAAAATCGGAATAAATGAAATTAATTACAAATAATCGGAAAGAATTACATAATTAATAAAAAAATTACATAATAATAAAATTACGAGAATAAATTACATTTAATTACGGGAATGAATTACATATAATGCGAATAAATTACATAACTTGCATAATTTTTAAAACTAGATAGTACGATATATTTTTAAAAATAAAATAAATTTTTCTACCAGCCGCGTACACCGAAAATGGTAAGTGACAATGATAGGCTACAAAGTAAATTTACACTCCAACAAGCATTTAAAGCTAAATTAAATATTTTATTTCGTTAAAAAAACAAAATAAATTTATAAATTTATTGAAATATTTAAATTTACCAATTTTAAAAAATTATAAGACAAATGATTCAAAATTGTTCTTAAAAACATTTTTTTTAAATATAACACGGTAATGACACAATTGTAAAACGTTAACATATGTTTTTTTTTAAATAATCCTTTCAGATCTGTACAGAAAGTCGTTCATCACCGAAGATTTATTTACTTAGAGCAAAACTTATGGCAACTTTACTATCAATCACGCACTCGGAACTCGGAAGATGATAATTATAGGTTACCGAGTAATTTCTACTTCGACAAGTACGTTTTATAGGCAACATTAATATCGTCATGTTAAATACACTTGAACCGTCAAACTTCAAATCGTAAACTGCATGAAATCAGATAATCAGTTATGCTGACATAATGGCATGTGTAGTTAATTAAGTGATGGCAACAGTTACAGCAGTTTGCAAGGAGTGCATTTGTGGGCATGTGGCTTAATGGCAATAGTGGGGAAGTTAGGGTTACATTAGAGGTTATATAGATCGCTGATTTAGACCAACTATATAATTACAATAGAAATGCAAATAAAAAAAATTCATCCAAAAACATTAATACCGGCCCAAATACATACCCGTGCAATTTTGCACGGGTTTAAAACTAGTTGAATTATAAATTGAAATGTTTAAAGGAATAGTCTGTCTTGTTTTAGACCGCCTTATTTCAGACCGCAATAAGACCTCTCACAAGTGAGAAGCACATGGGTGGTGGGACACCCCATGTGCTTTCCCACTCACACCCTAAATGGGTTTTTTGTGAGAGAAAATGGTATTCGTCTGACAATTTCAGACGGATATGGCGGTCTGAAATAAGAATTTGTGTTAAAGGAAATGGGGTTGATTTTGTGTTTTGGGATATTGCGTTCTGCATAGGAATGTCAATGGATCGGGTTCGGGTCGGGTGAAGCCTCATCCGTCATCCATCCGTCCTTTTAAAATCTCATCCAACCCGTCCGTCATCCGTGAAACATATCATCCGTCATCCATCCATCTATCATCCATGGATGAAACGGGTGGATCGGGTGATAAACGGGTGTTGTGTATTTATATATTTCAAGTTAAAAAAAATAATGATTTTTTTTTTCTCTACAAAAATAAAGTTAGATAACTATTTTAGTTTAACTTTCTAGTGGTTAGGTTCACAAAATATTTATATTGAGAGTAGAAAAATATGAAAATTTAAATATTTTATATCTTAATAATGTGTTATATGTAAAAAAAATTAAATAAAAAATAATAAAATCGGGTGATGGATGGATGGCGGATGGAATTTCTTCATCCAACCCATCTGTCATCCATCATCCGTTTCATCCGTCATCCATCCATCATCCATTTAAATCGGGTTTTCATCCATCTTTTCGGATCGGGTGGATCGGGTTTTGATGGATGCGGGTGAAATTGTCATCCCTAGTTGTGCATATATACTTGGCAGTCTAGGTTGCACGGACACTCCTCCTAATCGGTGTTCCCGTGTCGGACACCCGTGTCGGACACGACACTCATCGTACACACGTCAAAACGTGTCGGACACTTGTAAAGCCATGTCTAACTTTCATCTTTTGTTTCGGCACGTGTCCGACACGTGTCCATGGTATTTTGAGCCGTGTCCATGGTATTTGGACACACCTGGCCTCCAAACGGAATCAAGTTGAATTTAAGTTAAATGACGAGAGTTGTTATATGGTTAAATTTGGTGGGGAAATAAGTTGAATTGGAGACAAATGATGTTATTTAGACTAGTAATGAGATGTCGAAATAGACTGATTATAAGTTGGTTTTGGTTTTGGAAAATGAGAATGAGTTATAATTAACGTAAGTTTTACTTTCACTTATTTAAATTTAAAATACTTTTTCAAAAATAAAATCACACATATATAACTATAGAATATATATTTTATTAAATTTAAATGCCGTGTCTCGTGTCCTAAATTTCATGGGATGCCGTGTCACGTGTCCGTGTCGTGTCGTGTCCGTGTCCGTTTTGGTGCAACCTAGTTGGCAGTTGCCTTCCTCCTCTTTGAAATATCTCTCCAAAATCAACAACATCGAAAATATCCGGGGAAATCAAGTATTTTTCTCACTTTTCGAATCTTTCTATATTTTTAAAAAAACTAATTTCCTATTTTTTTATTTATTTCCAATCATATTTCCTTCCTTATTTTTCCTCTTTTTTCTTTCTCTCTATATATTGATATTGTTCTGGTTAATTTTCGCGTTTATTATTTGATTTGAATTTGAATTTGAATTGAATTGAATTGTATGTATAGGAAACATTACGAATATCTAGGGTTTTCAACGGCTGATTAATTAATTAATTAATATTAATGGCTGCTCCACCAGCGAGGGCGAGAGCTGATTATGATTATCTCATCAAGCTTCTTCTTATTGGCGACAGCGGTATGTATGCCTTTTATCTATTTTTCTTGTATTTGTTTTTTACCTTTGTTTTTATTGTTGTAGATCTTTGATTGATTGATTGATTGATTGATTGATTTGTTTAATTTATATATTGGACATCGTTTGATCGTGCCAGCTTTATATTTTTATATGTCATTGTGACTTTGTGAGGGTTTCGTAATCCAAACACCTCACAATGTTATGAATTACTCCCTCCGTCTTGTTCATTTGTTTGCGAGGATTATTTTGATATAATGATTGGAACCGAGGGAGTACATTGTTGATTTGGAGTGCACATATAATTAATTGATGATTGATGATTTAGCTGTCCTCAGGACGAATGCTTTTTTACTTTACAACTTTATTTTATTGATAATTTATGAAATCGTTTGGTATGTTGTGAGTTGAGAGTCGCCTGTAAAGATGCCCGGGTAATTTAGTTATGGTAGCTGAATGTAGAAGTGATATAATTGATTGAAGGGGACATTATGTTGGTCTGAATGTAAAAGTGATATAATTGATTGAAGCGGACATTTTGTTGGTCTGAATGCAGAAGTGATATAATTGATTGAAGCGGACATTATGTTGGTCTGAATGTAGAAGTGATATAATTGGTTGAAGCGGACATTTTGTTGGTTTGTGACGAGGAACACAGCTCAATCATAGCTAAACTAAGAATGAATTAATGTGTGACTAGAGTAGTTTGTTTCTTTTGTGAGCGTCCAAAACTGATAATGATAGTAGGCTTGTGACTTGTGAGCTCCTACAACACAAGCTGAATATGCAGGCTCACAAAGCGCTTGATTCTGATTTACTGTTCCTTTGTTTGGCAGTTCATGTTTAATTACGCAGTATATCATATTTGGCTTTCCGTACCTTTTCAGTTATAGCAGCTGATTATTATCTATCTTTCATCTTCCTTCTCATATTTTCAATGGTTTTTCTTATATTCCATAAAGGAACTGTTGATCTTTTGTGTATCCAAAATGCTCAAAATTAACGGTGAAGCTGGGTGGATTTGCAGGTGTGGGTAAGAGTTGCCTCCTCCTGCGATTCTCTGATGGTACCTTCACAACAAATTTTATTACCACCATTGGGTAGGTAGTAGGTAGTAGGTCTCATGCTTGATTGAATACGTGGTTTCGATTTTTTTTTTGTAGTTAAAAATGTCGTCATTCATTAGTGCTTATCTACTCTTTCAGTATCGATTTTAAGATCCGAACCATAGAGCTCGATGGAAGGAGGATTAAGCTTCAGATTTGGGATACTGCTGGTCAGGAACGATTTAGAACCATCACAACTGGTAATTCTTCTGTTTTCCATTGTCGTTATACTACCCACAGGTCGGGCGTTCATTTTGTTAGCCATTTCATATTGCAGAGTAAATTTTACTATTTGTAACACTAAGTCTGCGAAGCAATGCTTTTCCAAACACTATTTTTATACACAGTTTTTGAATCATCTAATAGGAAGTCTTGGTTGGTTTCGAGTATTATCTTCTTTGTAATTATTGATATTCGTATACAATCATTCTGTGGTTGTTTTTATTATAACTGTGGTTGCAACGAAGGCAAACCTCTGTGATTGACCACCATATCTTTGTTTCAGCTTATTATCGAGGAGCTATGGGTATTCTTCTGGTGTACGATGTTACTGATGAATCGTCATTCAACAGTAATTCTCTTTTCGTTGGATTCTTTCAGTAATGCAATCTGATTCTATATTATCCTACGCTGTTATCAGTTAGTTAATGACCTAAGACGCATAGTCCTATCAATCTACCATAGCTCATTTTATTTAGTTATTCTGCGTTAAAAACAGGAGGCTGATTAATGGTCACAAGGCCCACAATTTAGTTTAGAGAGTCGCTATTTTGCTAAAGAGCAGCATTTCTGTTCTTTCATGTAACTTGTTTTTGCTCTCGTCAGATATCAGAAACTGGATACGGAACATTGAGCAGCATGCTTCCGACAATGTTAACAAGATATTGGTAGGGAACAAAGCTGATATGGATGAGAGTAGAAGGGTAAGGATGTACTATGTACTAATAACAGCTATGACATACTGACATGACATGATCCATTTAAGCTCGAACCGCTTTGGCAGCCAGGAATGCATTCAATGTTACTGATTTTCTGCTTTATATTTTACAGGCTGTCCCGAGAGCTAAAGGCCAAGCACTAGCTGATGAGTATGGAATTAAATTCTTTGAGACTGTGAGTGGTTGTCTTTGATTGTTTAGTTATCAAAGAACTGTTTTCATGTTATCATTTTCAGAAAAGTAATAATTATTGTTTACTGTGAAAAATATATCCGTCAACGTTGGGAATATTTGAGTTAACCCCCGAGTAAAATAGACAATTTATCAGGGTAAAGGGAGTATATTAAATAACACAACGGAAACATAGGTAAATCAAAACTCTGATTACTACAGTCAGCCACAAATAGTATTATCCTCTTTTAGCTCTAAAATATGGTGTCTATTGTAAAATTCTGATCAAAGAATTTTTGTTCTTCAGAGTGCAAGGACGAATCTAAATGTTGAGGAGGTCTTCTTTTCGATAGGCAGGGACATAAAGCAAAGGCTGGCAGATTCCGATACCAGGCAAGAGGTAAGTCAATTGATCTCCGAATTTGCTAGCCATTATTATTTGTCTTACAGTTATCGGCTCCTTATTACCAATGTTGACTACAGGCTCAAGGCCCAATTACAATTGGACGTGTAGACCAACAGGATGGCAACTCAGCCCCTGCTAAATCAGCTTGCTGTGGCTCTTAAGAAGTGACGAAGTTCATCAGACAAGGTTAGCTAAGTGGCATTGTGTGCACGTAACAGTAGGGTTTGATTATGGTGACTTCATTGATGGATGCTTGTAATATTTAATACTAC
This sequence comes from Silene latifolia, assembly GCF_048544455.1. Taxonomy (NCBI): domain Eukaryota; kingdom Viridiplantae; phylum Streptophyta; class Magnoliopsida; order Caryophyllales; family Caryophyllaceae; genus Silene; species Silene latifolia. The sequence goes on from NC_133526.1 coordinate 199,608,599, forward strand.
CATCATTCTTTTGTTTTAGTGTGCGAAAGATTATTTCTAATTTATAAGAAAACTTGGTTTAAGCTTTTACTACACGCACCATGGCTTGTTCTAGAGCACATCATAGATATTGCTTGTCGACTTCATTCACAGTTTGTGTTAGATTAATACAGAAGCCTGTTCTACAATGGATTAGCAGAGAACCTTTCCAAGCAGAGAAGGCATTTTGATTAATAGGCGAACCAGTAGCAGTCTCAATCTATCCAGATAACATGTAATCAGGAGTACTACTCAGTTTCTGAACAACACCATATATCGTCTTTCCATTCTCAAAATTGATACGATAATTTGGGTGTTTGGTCTGGCACCCAGCATGGCGCTCGAATTCATCAGCTTTCACTACCTGCCGTTAGTTCATTAAAGACTCACCTTTGAGAATTTGCATGCATCTAACATTTCACGGGAAGCCACGAGGAGCATTCACTTTTTTTAGACTAATAGGCTTAGACAGAGGAGATTGCACATAGAGGTGATCATGGGCCGGGCCCAAGCATTAAAATAAGCCCAAGTGTGTGGGTTGGATTGGGTTACAAGTGCGGGCCTATTTTATAGGCCCAAACCTGGCCCAAGTGGGCTTTCAGGCTGGTTTGGGTAATTTCGGGCTAAATATTGCACATAGAGGTGATCATGGGCCGGGCCTAAGCATTAAAATAAGCCCAAGTGTGCGGGTTGAGTCGGGCTACAAGTACGAGCCTATTTTATAGGCCCAAACTTGGTCCATGCGGGCTTTCGGGCTGGTTCGGGTCATTTCGGGCTAAATATTTTTCCTCTTGAAATAAGTTTAGAAATCTCCATTATGAAGTTAGATAGTTTGTGTATTTGTTATCAAAATTTCCGTATAAAATTATGTGATTTTTTAGAGTATTGTCAATTAAGGCGTAGTACCTAATATAGCTTTTATGAACCTACTGCTTAAGACGACTCATACAAACTAAATTCACAATTTTTAGTTGTGTAATAATATGTTTTAGTGCGGTGCTCACTGTATGTTGTTGTAGTGTTGTAATTGGTTTGATATTTGTTGTTCTTTAGGCTCAAAAACATTGACTTAGCACGCCGATAATGGTAAACAATTTATCGGCACTAGTGTGATACAAAATCATTAATCGATTCTTTATCATATAAATACTAGTAACGGAAAATACTAAGCCTTATAAAACTAATAAATGTAAACAAGTGACTACGGCTTATTTACAATACAATAATTGATTTTAAAATTATTTTAATGCTTATTATTTATTAACATTCTTAAATTCTACATATTCGTAAATTTTGCATATGTTCGGACCGGGCCGAGTCAAAATTCGGGCCGTAAAGGCGGCCCAAACCCGGCCCTATTATATTGAATTGGGCCATGAGCTTTTCGAGCCTAAAATCGAGGCCCAAGCCCGGCGTAAAATCGGGCCAAATCGGACTAGCGGGCTTGGTCATATGATCAGCTCTAATTGCACAACTTGCTTCTTGCTGGAGACTTGGAGGAGAACTCTGACTCAATGAGATTCAGACAAGATTTATGTGGCTGTTTCCGGTCGCAACTGGTAAAGTCACTTACAATAGAGGATTATCAATGATTACCATACTTAGGGGAAGGAATGAAATGGATTGGAATGTCATACCATTGTGCAGACCCGTCTAAGCCTAGGCGCTCTATGCGCAATGGTACTGGGCCTCAAAATTTTGGGGGCCCAATTTATTTGCTTGTTTAGAAACATATATTTGGTAATACAATTTGTAACATAATACTACTAATGGTACAATGGTTTTTATGTCAATTCCCAAAGCATTTGTTGGAGTTCGACTCCTACTTTGAGCATTTTTGCTTTTTTAAAGCCGTAGGGCCCACATTCTACTAATATATTTAATCACTTTTTTAAGTGTAGTTTTCTTAGATTATATTATTATAGTATTGGTGCCCGACTTCGCCCGGGCTACCTCTATTTACCATTAATTTTTTTTTTTTCATTAAATAAAATTACTTAAAGTTGCATAACCTATAAATTTATCATTAATATATTTTTCTATGACATATCCTAAAATTACGACGAAATAAATTTTGAGACAAATTCACTACTCCCGTTATTAATATTTTACTCTTATTAATGAAACAATAGTAATAACATTTCACTACTTGCTCGTAATCATTGTTACTTTCACTACTCCCGCCGTAATTATTATTACTGTCACTACTGCCGCATTAATATTGATATTTTCTCTACTCCCGCCGTAATTATTGTTAATTTCACTATTGACGCATTAATATTGATTATTTCACTACTCCCGTTGTTGTTACTACCACTTTCACTAATCTCGCTGATAATATTGTTACTTTTACTATTTAAATGAGTGATTACTATCATATAACTATATCCAATGTTACTACGATTCTTTTCTTTACTACGAAATTACTTTTACTACTTAGGTATGCAATTTTAAGGGGATTATATATTTATATAAATATATTACATATATGCATTAAATCAAATCGAAAGAATTATGCAATATTATATATTATGGAATCTAACTTGAATTATTTATAACCTACTTATATTATATTTTTGTATGTTAAATAATTAACATCTCTATACATCTAATAACCTATAAAGTTTAATAAAATTGCATAGATTTTAAATTTAATTTATAATTTTATGATGATAATAATTAATACCATAAGTGTGCATGTTTATACTAATTAATTATTTTATTTTAAGGAAATTGACCATCTTCTAGTCTTCAATAAATATTTAGGAAAATTATCAAGCATCTTCTTTCTTTTAGTCTCCTTGAAATTGACCATATTAATTAATTATTTTATTTTAAGGAAATTGACCATGTTTTAGTCTCTTACAAATGTTTAGGAAAATTACCAAGCTTCTATATAATTTAATTTTAACCCAAACTATATAATATTTGCATTGAGATCCCTTAATTGGGTCCATCACACGGTGCTAGTGATTTAAAACTATATAGTATAATTAATTTGTATATTTTTCTTTAATTACATTGAAGTCCCTTGGTTTCTGAAATTAATATATAGTATTGATTTAGTTTTTCAATATTTCATGGGAAGGAGCTTTAATTGTATTCTATTTTCCTTTCTTATTATCTCTGGTAAAATTTGTGGCTCCAAATTAGTTTAGCACAATTTCTTAAGAGAGAAGGTCTCTTAAGAGATTACTGTTATTTTAGTATATAAACTTCATTTCAATATTTTCAGTTGACTTTTACAAATTGAGACTACTACCCTTAAATCCCCATTACATTTGTACTATCGATATATGACCTCGACATATTTCTAAAAAAATATGCATAACTAAAATAAAAACGATTTTTGACATTTATTTATATGAAACAGATATTTGTGTCTATGGTAAGAATAATATTTATTGTATACTCTATGAAAATTTGGGTAAATGTTGATTGTCTTTAACTAAAGTTACGATAATATGGGCCTCATCTTAAACTTTTAAACCGGGCCACCGAAATCTCGAAGACGGCCCTGCCATTGTGGTATGTATTCTAAACCCCATACTTGATTTATATTGTTTGGTTGAACCTTAGAATGGAATGAAATGTTAAACATTATGGAATTGACTTAGAATCTTGGGTTAAAGGTTGGGTATGAGATTAGAGGGGGTTGGAATGGATTTAGAATCCATTCGGATTAAATCTATTCCATTCCATTCAAACACCCCCTTAGAGGATTATTGATGTAAATCTTTCGTTTCTTAACCTCTTATCATGCGCCAAATGGTACATGCAGGGGCGAACCGAGAGATTTAAGTATGGTGTAGCAAAATTACGAAGTTGTTAAAAAACAATCACTACTTAATGGAATGTTATCTATTGAATAATTAAGAGTTTTTTTTTGTCAAAAACTACCTAATATTTACCTCATTTTCATAAATACTACCTAAAATTTTAAAATTTGGGAGAAACTATCTAATATTTTTTTACTTTTTGGCGAAAACTACCAAATTGAAATTAATGAGCAAATTCGACAATTTTTTTTCCAACTGAACTAAAATTCCGACAAATAAGTCAAAATGTCAATCGAATTAATCATAATTTTGTCCAAATTAGCCACAATCTCGGCCAAACTAGTAAAAGTTGTAATAAAAAAAATTTGAAATAAATGTGTTAGTAGCTAATCAAAACAGATGACGGTGGTTAAGTATAGTAAATAATGTATGTTCAATGCCAAAAATAATGTTTTCGAGTTAGAATTTTGTCTAATTTGATCCGATTTTCAATTTGGTAGTGTCCGACAAAAGTCAAGAAAATTTAGGTAGTTTCTCACAAAATTAAAAACTTTAGATAGTATTTCCGAAAATGAGGAAAATATTAGGTAGTTTTTGACAAAAAAAACTCAATAATTAACCCATAATTTTAAAGCCCACATCGATGTGTGTCAATTTTTCGTTTTCTTCAATTAATATATTTCAATACTAATTCTTAATAGTATTTAACTTTAAACAAAATTGTGTTATCAACTATCAAAAATAATTAAAATCATTTCCTCTCTTCCAATTAGTTTTGTATGAGATGGTCTCACATTCTGAGACGATCCCGTTATATAAAAAGAGGACTCATTTATTAGCACTAAATGGGTAATTTTATTTAAAAAAAAAACAAATGCATCGTGTGATAATGTTATATCTTCTTATTCTTTTATAGCGAAAAATAGGAAGTAGGTAAGGTGATAAGAAAGGCAAAAAAGCGCCCCCGACCAAACTTCCACCAATTACTACCAACGACGCCTTTGAAAGGCCGTTATTCCATATAACACAACTAGTCCTATCGGAGAGCCTCCCATAAAGAGAGATTATTTGAAAAAACATGACGAAATAAAAAATTAAACAACAGCATTGAAACTGGTGGAGAACCATCGCATCCAATCCTCCCAACACCACAAACTAACCCTGAACAACACAACCGAAACCGACACAACTACACAGATAAACGCAAAGCAACGAAAAGAGTCCCAGACAAAGCAAAGGAAAAGAACAACCCCACCTATCCCAAGACAGACTTATCACAAGAAAGTCATCCGACTTCACCCAATAAATGATCAAATTATGGTGTAGCAAATTTAGTTACCTTCACATTAAATTTTAGCTTTGGTGTAGCAAGTGCTACACCATGGATAAGGGTGGGTCCGTCCCTGGGTACATGATAGAAAAACTCTTTAGAATAAAATAAAATTAGAATAGATCCCGTGTATTATATGCACGGTGTTTATAGTATTTTAACTTTTCAGTATAGTATTTATATATTTCAAATTGACTGATGAACATATTTTTTTGTTGAACTTCTCATCACAAAATGTCAATGAATTTGTATCGGAAAATTCTCTAAAGAAAAAAAAAAGAATTTCCTATATCATAAAAAGATTTGAGATACCTTTGTGGGGAAGGTAGACGTATAATACACGGTTTTTCGGGATTCCGGGATCCCGGAACAAAATTCTCCGGAAATCACATAGAAAGTTCCTCGGATCAGATAAAGCGGCCGCGCAAAGTTTGAGCACCAACGGAAGACATTTGGGGGTGCCGGTGTGCCTGAAACCAAAGATTCGCCAAACTCGGATTATCGTGAAAAATGTGTTAAAGCTCGTTATTTGAGGCTGAAATCGAACAGGTTGATTCTTGAAATGAGCTCGGACGCATGATTGAAAAACAGGGAGAAAAATAAACAGGGTCCGGTACGACCTTCGGAACGGCTAAAATTGAATAATACACGGTTTTTCGGGATTCCGGCGTCCCGGAACAAAATTCTCCGGAAATCACATATAAAGTTCCTCGGGTCAGATAAAGCGGCCACGCAAAGTTTGAGCACCAAAGGAAGACATTTAAGGTGCCGGTGTGCCACAAACCAGCATTCGCCGAAACTCGGATTATCGTGAAAAATGTGTTAAAGCTCGTTATTTGAAGTTGAAATCGAACAGGTTGATTCCTGAAATGAGCTCGGACGCGTGATTGAAAAACAGGGAGAAAAAGAAATAGGGTCCGGTACGACTTTCCGAACGGCTGAAATTGAAGTGTATAATACACGGTTTTTAGAGGTTCCGGAACAAAATTCTCCGGAAATCACATAGAAAGTTACTCGGGTCAGATAAAGCGGCCACGCAAAGTTTGAGCACCAACGGAAGACATTTGTGGGTGCCGATGTGCCCAAACCAAAGATTCGCCGAAACTCGGATTATCGTGAAAAATGTGTTAAAGCTCGTTATTGAGGCTGAAATCGAACAGGTTGATTCTGAAATGAGCTCGGACGCGTGATTGTAAAACAGGAGACAAAGAAACAGGTCCTGTGACGACCTTCCGAACAGGAAAAATTGAAGTGTATAATACACGGTTTTTCGGGATTCCGGGGTCCCAGAACAAAATTCTCCGGAAATCATATAGAAAGTTTCTCGGGTCAGATAAAGCGGCCACGCAAAGTTTGAGCACCAGCGGAAGACATTTAGGGGTGCCGGTGTGCCACAAACCAAAGATTCGCAAAACTCGGATTATCGTGAAAAATGTGTTAAAGCTCGTTATTTGAGGTGAAATCGAACATGTTGATTCTGAAATGAGCTCGGACGCGTGATTGAAAAATAGGGAGAAAAAGAAAACGGGTCCTATTTACCTTCCGAACAGTGAAATTGAAGTGTATAATACACGGTTTTTGGGGATTCCAGGGTCCCGAACAAAATTCTCCGGAAATCACATAGAAAGTTCCTCGGGTCAGATAAAGTGGCCACGCAAACTTTGAGCACCAACGGAAGACATTTGGGGGTGCTTGGCGTGCCTGAAACCAAAGATTCGCCGAAACTGGGATTATCGTGAAAAATGTGTTAAAGCTCGTTATTTGAGGCTGAAATCGAACAGGTTGAATCCTGAAATGAGCTCGGACGCGTGATTGAAAAGCAGGGTGAAAAAGAAACAGGGTCCGATACGACCTTCCGAACGGCTGAAATTGAAGTGTATAATACACGGTTTTTCGGGATTCCGGGGTCCTAGAACAAAATTCTCCGGAAATCATATAGAAAGTTCCTCGGGTCAGATAAAGCGGCCACGCAAAGTTTGAGCACCAACGGAAGACATTTGGGGGTGCCGGTGTGCCTGAAAACCAAAGATTCGCCAAACTCGGATTATCGTGAAAAATGTGTTAAAGCTCGTTATTTGAGGCTGAAATCGAACACGTTGATTCCTGAAATGAGCTCGGACGCATGATTGAAAAACAGGGAGAAAAATAAATAGGGTCCGGTACGACCTTCGGAACGGCTGAAATTGAATAATACACGGTTTTCGGGATTCCGGCGTCCCGGAACAAAATTCTCCAGAAATCACATATAAAGTTCCTCGGGTCAGATAAAGCGGCCACACAAAGTTTGAGCACCAACGGAACACATTTGGGGGTGCCGGTGTGCCACAAACCAGCATTCGCCGAAGCTCGGATTATCGTGAAAAATGTGTTAAAGCTCGTTATTTGAGGCTGAAATCGAACAGGTTGATTCCTGAAATGAGCTCGAACGCATGATTGAAAAACAGGGAGAAAAATAGACGAGGTCCTGATTTACCTTGGGCAGTGAAATTGATTAATACACGATTTTTCGGGATTCCGGCGTCCCGGAACAAAATTCTCCGGAAATCACATATAAAGTTCCTCGGGTCAGATAAAGCAGCCACGCAAAGTTTGATCACCAACGGAAGACATTTGGGGTGCCCGTGTGCCACAAACCAGCATTCGCCTAAACTCGGATTATCGTGAAAAATGTGTTAAAGCTCGTTATTTGAGGCTGAAATCGAACAAGTTGATTCCTGAAATGAGCTCGGACGCGTGATTGAAAAACATGGAGAAAAAGAAACAGGGTCCGGTACGACCTTCCGAACGGCTTAAATTGAAGTGTATAATACACGGGTTTTAGGGGTTCCGGGGTCCCGGAACAAAATTCCTTGAAAATCACATAGAAAGTTCCTTGGGTCAGATAAAGCGGCCACGCAAAGTTTGAGCACCAATGGAAGACATTTGTGGGTGTCGATGTGCCACAAACCAGTATTCGCCGAAACTCGGATTATCGTGAAAAATGTGTTAAAGCTCGTTAATTGAGGCTGAAATCGAATAGGTTGATTCCTGAAATGAGCTCGGACGCGTGATTGAAAAACAGGGAGAAAAAGAAACAGGGTCCAGTACGACCTTCCGAACGGCTGAAAATAAAGTGTATAATACAGGGTTTTTCGGGATTCCGAGGTCCCGGAACAAAATCCTCCAGAAATCGCATAGAAAGTTCATGGGGTCAGATAAAGCGGCCACGCAAAATTTAAGCACCAACGGAAGACATTTGGGGGTGCCGGTGTGCCAGAAACCAGCATTCGCCGAAACTCGGATTATCGTGAAAAATGCGTTAAAGCTCGTTATTTGAGGCTGAAATCGAACGATTAACTCCTGGAATGAGGTAGGACGCGTGATTGAAAAACAGCGAGAAAAATAAACCGGGTCCGGTACGACCTCCCGAACGGCTGAAATTGAAGTGTATAATACACGGTTTTTCGGGATTCCGTGGTCCCGGAACAAAATTCACCGGAAATCGCATATAAAGTTCCTGGGGTCAGATAAAGCGGCCACGCAAAATTTGAGCACCAACGGAAGACATTTGGGGGTGTCGGTGTGCGAAAACCAAAGATTCGCGAAACTCGGATTATCGTGAAAAATGCGTTAAAGCTCGTTATTTGAGGCTCAAATCGAACAGGTTAACTCCTGGAATGAGGTAGGACGCGTGATTGAAAAACAGGAGAAAAAGAAACCGGTCCGTCGACCTCTGAACAGTGAAATTCAAGTGTATAATACACGGTTTTTCGGGATTCCGGGGTCCCGGAACAAAATTCTCCGGAAATCGCAAATAAAGTTCCTTGGGTCAGATTAAGCGGCCAAGCAAAATTTGAGCACCAACGGAAGACATTTGGGGGTGCCGGTGTGCCAGAAACCAGCATTCGCCGAAACTCGGATTATCGTGAAAAATGCGTTAAAGCTCGTTATTTGAGGCTGAAATCGAAAAGGTTAACTCCTGGAATGAGGTAGGACGCGTGATTGAAAAACAATGAGAAAAAGAAACCGGGTCCTAGTCGACCTCCCGAACAGTGAAATTGAAGTGTATAATACACGATTTTTCGGGTTCCGTTGTCCGGAACAAAATTCTACGGAAATCGCATAGAAAGTTCATGGGGTCTGATAAAGCGGCCACGCAAAATTTGAGCACCAACGGAAGACATTTGGGGTGCCGTGTGCGAAAACCAAAGATTCGCCGAAACTCGGATTATCGTGAAAAATGCGTTAAAGCTCGTTATTTGAGGCTGAAATCGAACGATTAACTCCTGGAATGAGGTAGGACGCGTGATTGAAAAACAGGGAGAAAAATAAACCGGGTCCGGTACGACCTCCCGAACGGCTGAAATTGAAGTGTATAATACACGGTTTTTCGGGATTCCGTGGTCCGGAACAAAATTCACCGGAAATCGCATATAAAGTTCCCGGGGTCGAGATAAAGCGGCCACGCAAAATTTGAGCACCAACGGAAGACATTTGGGGGTGTCGGTGTGCCGAAACCAACATTCGCGAAACTCGGATTATCGTGAAAAATGTGTTAAAGCTCGTTATTTGAGGTGAAATCGAACAGGTTGATTCTGAAATGAGCTCGGACGCGTGATTGAAAAATAGGGAGAAAAAGAAAACGGGTCCTAAAATCGACCTTCCGAACAGTGAAATTGAAGTGTATAATACACGGTTTTGGGATTCCGGTCCGGAACAAAATTCTCCGGAAATCACATAGAAAGTTCCTCGGGTCAGATAAAGTGGCCACGCAAACTTTGAGCACCAACGGAAGACATTTGGGGGTGCCGGCGTGCCTGACCAAAGATTCGCCGGCCGGGATTATCGTGAAAAATGTGTTAAAGCTCGTTATTTGAGGCTCAAATCGAACAGGTTGAATCCTGAAATGAGCTCGGACGCGTGATTGAAAAGCGAGGTGAAAAAGAAACAGTCCCACGACCTTCCGAACGGCCGAAATTGAAGTGTATAATACGGTTTTTCGGGATTCCGGGGTCCCGGAACAAAATTCTCCGGAAATCACATAGAAAGTTCCTCGGGTCGGATAAAGCGGCCACGCAAAGTTTGAGCACCAACGGAAGACATTTGGGGTGCTTGGTGTGCCTGAAACCAAAGATTCGCAAACTCGGATTATCGTGAAAAATGTGTTAAAGCTCGTTATTTGAGGTTTGAAATCGAATCAGGTTGATTCACGAAATGAGCTCGGACGCATGATTGAAAAACGAGGAGAAAAATAAATAGGGTCCTGCGACCTTGAACAGGCTGAAATTGAATAATACACGGTTTTGGGATTAGGCGTCCGGAACAAAATTCTCCGGAAATCACATATAAAGTTCCTCGGGTCGATAAAGCGGCCACACAAAGTTTGAGCACCAACAAACACATTTGGGGGTGCCGGTGTGCCTGAAACCAAAGATTCGCCGAAGCTCGGATTATCGTGAAAAATGTGTTAAAGCTCGTTATTTGAGGCTGAAATCGAACAGGTTGATTCCTGAAATGAGCTCGAACGCATGATTGAAAAACAGGGAGAAAAATAGACAGGGTCCGGTACGACCTTCGGAACGGCTGAAATTGATTAATACACGATTTTTCGGGATTCCGGCGTCCCGGAACAAAATTCTCCGGAAATCACATATAAAGTTCCTCGGGTCAGATAAAGCAGCCACGCAAAGTTTGATCACCAACGGAAGACATTTGGGGTGCCCGTGTGCCACAAACCAGCATTCGCCTAAACTCGGATTATCGTGAAAAATGTGTTAAAGCTCGTTATTTGAGGCTGAAATCGAACAAGTTGATTCCTGAAATGAGCTCGGACGCGTGATTGAAAAACATGGAGAAAAAGAAACAGGGTCCGGTACGACCTTCCGAACGGCTTAAATTGAAGTGTATAATACACGGGTTTTAGGGGTTCCGGGGTCCCGGAACAAAATTCTCCGGAAATCATATAGAAAGTTACTCGGGTCAGATAAAGCGGCCACGCAAAGTTTGAGCACCAACGGAAGACATTTGTGGGTGCCGATGTGCCACAAACCAGCATTCGCCGAAACTCGGATTATCGTGAAAAATGTGTTAAAGCTCGTTAATTGAAGCTGAAATCGAACAGGTTGATTCCTGAAATGAGCTCGGACGCGTGATTGAAAAACAGGGAGAAAAAGAAACAGGGTCCGGCACGACCTTCCGAACGGCTGAAATTGAAGTGTATAATACACGGTTTTTCGGGATTCCGGGGTCCCAGAACAACATTCTCCGGAAATCATATAGAAAGTTCCCCGGGTCAGAAAAAGCGGCCACGCAAAGTTTGAGCACCAACGGAAGACATTTAGGGGTGCCGGTGTGCCACAAACCAGCATTCGCCGAAACTCGGATTATCGTGAAAAATGTGTTAAAGTTCGTTATTTGAGGCTGAAATCGAACAGGTTGATTTCTGAAATGAGCTCGGACGCGTGATTGAAAAACAGGGAGAAAAAGAAAACGGGTCCGGTACGACCTTCCGAACGGCTGAAATTGAAGTGTATATAATACACGGTTTTCGGGATTCCGGGGTCCCGGAACAAAATTCTCCGGAAATCACATAGAAAGTTCCTCGGGTCAGATAAAGGGGCTACGCAAAGTTTGAGCACCAACGGAAGACATTTGGGGTGCGGTGTGCGAAAACCGGCGATTCGCCGAAACTCGGATTATCGTGAAAAATGTGTTAAAGCTCGTTATTTGAGGCTGAAATCGAACAGGTTGATTCTGAAATGAGCTCGGACGCGTGATTGAAAAGCGAGGAGAAAAAGAAACAGGGTCCTGTCGACCTTACGAACAGTGAAATTGAAGTGTATAATAACGGTTTTTCGGGATTCCGGGGTCCCAGAACAAAATTCTCCGGAAATCATATAGAAAGTTCCTCGGGTCAGATAAAGCGGCCACACAAAGTTTGAGCACCAACGGAAGACATTTGGGGGTGTCGGTGTGCCACAAACCAGCATTCGCCGAAACTCGGATTATCGTGAAAAATGTGTTAAATCTCGTTGTTTGAGGCTGAAATCGAACAGGTTGATTCCTGAAATGAGCTCGGACGCGTGATTGAAAAACAGGGAGAAAAAGAAAATGGGTCCGGTACGACCTTCCGAACGGCTGAAATTGAAGTGTATATAATACACGGTTTTCGGGATTCCGGGGTCCCGGAACAAAATTCCTTGAAAATCACATAGAAAGTTCCTTGGGTCAGATAAAGCGGCCACGCAAAGTTTGAGCACCAATGGAAGACATTTGTGGGTGTTGATGTGCCACAAACCAGTATTCGCCGAAACTCGGATTATCGTGAAAAATGTGTTAAAGCTCGTTAATTGAGGCTGAAATCGAATAGGTTGATTCCTGAAATGAGCTCGGACGCGTGATTGAAAAACAGGGAGAAAAAGAAACAGGGTCCATTACGACCTTCCGAACGGCTGAAATTAAAGTGTATAATACAGGGTTTTTCGGGATTTTGAGGTCCTGGAACAAAATCCTCCAGAAATCGCATAGAAAGTTCATGGGGTCAGATAAAGCGGCCACGCAAAATTTAAGCACCAACGGAAGACATTTGGGGGTGCCGGTGTGCCAGAAACCAGCATTCGCCGAAACTCGGATTATCGTGAAAAATGCGTTAAAGCTCGTTATTTGAGGCTGAAATCGAACGATTAACTCCTGGAATGAGGTAGGACGCGTGATTGAAAAACAGCGAGAAAAATAAACCGGTCCGACGACCTCCCGAACGTATGAAATTGAAGTGTATAATACACGGTTTTTCGGGATTAAAGTCCCGAACAAAATTCTCCGGAAATCGCATAAAAGTTCCCGGGGACAGATAAAGCGGCCACGCAAAATTTGAGCACCAATCAAGACATTTGGGGGTGCGGTGTGTCGAAACCAAAGATTCGCCGAAACTCGGATTATCGTGAAAAATGCGTTAAAGCTCGTTATTTGAGGCTGAAATCGAACAGGTTAACTTCCGGAATGAGGTAGGACGCGTGATTGAAAAACAGGGAGAAAAAGAAACCGGGTTCGTTACGACCTCCCGAACGGGCGAAAATTGAAGTGTATAATACACGGTTTTTCGGGATTCCGGAACAAAATTCTCCGGAAATCGCATAGAAAGTTCCTGGGGTGAGATAAAGCGGCCACGCAAAATTTGAGCACCAACGGAAGACATTTGGGGTGCTTGGTGTGCGAAAACCAAACGATTCGCGAAACTCGGATTATCGTGAAAAATGCGTTAAAGCACGTTATTTGAGGCTGAAATCGAAAAGGTTAACTCCTTGAATGAGGTAGGACGCGTGATTGAAAAACGAGGAGAAAAAGAAACCGGGTTAATTCGACCTCCCGAACAGCTGAAATTGAAGTGTATAATACACGGTTTTTCGGGATTAAAGGTTCCCGGAACAAAATTCTACGGAAATCGCGTAGAAAGTTCCTGGGGTAGATAAAGCGGCCACGCAAAATTTGAGCACCAACGGAAGACATTTGGGGGTGCGGTGTGCGTGAAAACGGCGATTCGCGAAACTCGGATTATCGTGAAAAATGCGTTAAAGCTCGTTATTTGAGGTCAAAATCAAACAGGTTAACTCCTGGAATGAGGTAGGACGCGTGATTGAAAAACAGGAAAAAAAAAACCGGGGCGATCGACCTCCCGAACGGCTGAAATTGAAGTGTATAATACACGGTTTTTCGGGATTCCGGGGTCCCGGAACAAAATTCTCCGGAAATTGCATAGAAAGTTCCTGGGGTCAGATAAAGCGGCCACGCAAAATTTGAGCACCAACGGAAGACATTTGGGGGTGCCGGTGTGTCGAAACCAAAGATTCGCCGAAACTCGGATTATCGTGAAAAATGCGTTAAAGCTCGTTATTTGAGGCTGAAATCGAACAGTTAACTCCGGAATGAGGTAGGACGCGTGATTGAAAAACAGGAGAAAAAGAAACCGGTCCTATTTACCTCCCGAACGGTGAAATTGAAGGGTATAATACACGTTTTTGGGATTAGTGGTCCCGGAACAAAATTCTCCGGAAATCGCATAGAAAGTTCCTGGGGTCAGATAAAGCGGCCACGCAAAATTTGAGCACCAACGGAAGACATTTGGGGGTGCCGGTGTGCCAGAAACCAGCGTTCGCCGAAACTCGGATTATCGTGAAAAATGCGTTAAAGCACGTTATTTGAGGCTGAAATCGAATAGGTTAACTCCTTGAATGAGGTAGGACGCGTGATTGAAAAACAGGGACAAAAATAAACCGGGTCCGTTACGACCTCCCGAACGGTTGAAATTGAAGTGTATAATACACGGTTTTTCGGGATTCCGGGGTCCCGGAACAAAATTCATCGGGAATCGCATAGAAAGTTCCTGGGGTCAGATAAAGCGGCCACGCAAAATTTGAGCACCAACGGAAGACATTTGGGGGTGCCGTGTGTGCGAAAAACCGCGTTCGCGAAACTCGGATTATCGTGAAAAATGTGTTAAAGCTCGTTATTTGAGGTTGAAATCGAACAGGTTGATTCTGAAATGAGCTCGGACGCGTGATTGAAAAGCGAGGAGAAAATGAAACAGGGCCGATGACCTTACGAACGGTGAAATTGAAGTGTATAATACACGGTTTTTCGGGATTCCGGGGTCCCGGAACAAAATTCTCCGGAAATCACATAGAAAGTTCCTCGGGTCAGATAAAGCGGCCACGCAAAGTTTGAGCACCAACGGAAGACATTTGTGGGTGTCGATTTGCCACAAACCAGCATTCGCCGAAACTCGGATTATCGTGAAAAATGTGTTAAAGCTCGTTAATTGAGGCTGAAATCGAATAGGTTGATTCTGAAATGAGCTCGGACGCGTGATTGAAAAACAGGAGAAAAAGAAACGAGGGTCGATCGACCTTCCGAACGGCTGAAATTAAAGTGTATAATACAGGGTTTTTCGGGATTCCGAGGTCCCGGAACAAAATCCTCCAGAAATCGCATAGAAAGTTCATGGGGTCAGATAAAGCGGCCACGCAAAATTTAAGCACAAACGGAAGACATTTGGGGTGCGGTGTGCGAAAACCAAAGATTCGCCGAAACTCGGATTATCGTGAAAAATGCGTTAAAGCTCGTTATTTGAGGCTGAAATCGAACAGGTTAACTCCCGGAATGAGGTAGGACGCGTGATTGAAAAACAGGGAGAAAAAGAAACCGGGTCCGTTACGACCTCCCGAACGGCTGAAATTAAAGTGTTTAATACACGGTTTTTCGGGATTCCGGGGTCCCGGAACAAAATTCACCGGGAATCGCATAGAAAGTTCCTGGGGTCAGATAAAGCGGCCACACAAAATTTGAGCACCAACGGAAGACATTTGGGGTGCGGTGTGCGAAAACCGGCGTTCACAAACTCGGATTATCGTGAAAAATGTGTTAAAGCTCGTTATTTGAGGTTGAAATCGAACAGGTTGATTCTGAAATGAGCTCGGACGCGTGATTGAAAAGCGAGGAGAAAATGAAACAGGTCCGATGCGACCTTACGAGCAGTGAAATTGAAGTGTATAATACACGGTTTTCGGGATTCCGGGGTCCCGGAACAAAATTCTCCGGAAATCACATAGAAAGTTCCTCGGGTCAGATAAAGCGGCCACGCAAAGTTTGAGCACCAACGGAAGACATTTGTGGGTGTCGATTTGCCACAAACCAGCATTCGCCGAAACTCGGATTATCGTGAAAAATGTGTTAAAGCTCGTTAATTGAGGCTGAAATCGAATAGGTTGATTCCTGAAATGAGCTCGGACGCGTGATTGAAAAACAGGGAGAAAAAGAAACAGGGTCCAGTACGACCTTCCGAACGGCTGAAATTAAAGTGTATAATACAGGGTTTTTCGGGATTCCGAGGACCCGGAACAAAATCCTCCAGAAATCGCATAGAAAGTTCATGGGGTCAGATAAAGCGGCCACGCAAAATTTAAGCACAAACGGAAGACATTTGGGGGTGCCGGTGTGCCAGAAACCAGCATTCGCCGAAACTCGGATTATCGTGAAAAATGCATTAAAGCTCGTTATTTGAGGCTGAAATCGAACAGGTTAACTCCCGGAATGAGGTAGGACGCGTGATTGAAAAACAGGGAGAAAAAGAAACCGGGTCCGTTACGATCTCCCGAACGGCTGAAATTAAAGTGTATAATACACGGTTTTTCGGGATTCCGGGGTCCCGGAACAAAATTCACCGGGAATCGCATAGAAAGTTCCTGGGGTCAGATAAAGCCGCCACGCAAAATTTGAGCACCAACGGAAGACATTTGGGGTGCGGTGTGCGAAAAACCGAAGATTCGCCAAACTCGGATTATCGTGAAAAATGCGTTAAAGCTCGTTATTTGAGGTCGAAATCGAACGATTAACTCCTGGAATGAGGTAGGACGTGTGATTGAAAAACAGCGAGAAAAATAAACCGGGTCCGTACGACCTCCCGAACAGTACAAAATTGAAGTGTATAATACACGGTTTTTCGGGATTCCGTGGTCCCGAACAAAATTCTCCGGAAATCGCATATAAAGTTCCTGGGTCGAGATAAAGCGGCCACGCAAAATTTGAGCACCAACGGAAGACATTTGGGGGTGCGGTGTGCGAAAACCAAAGATTCGCCGAAACTCGGATTATCGTGAAAAATGCGTTAAAGCTCGTTATTTGAGGCTGAAATCGAACAGGTTAACTCCTGGAATGAGGTAGGACGCGTGATTGAAAAACAGGGAGAAAAAGAAACCGGGTCCGGTACGACCTCCTGAACGGCTGATATTCAAGTGTATAATACACGGTTTTTCGGGATTCCGGGGTCCCGGAACAAAATTCTCCGGAAATCGCATAGAAAGTTCCTGGGGTCAGATAAAGCGGCCACGCAAAATTTGAACACCAACGGAAGACATTTGGGGTGCTTGGTGTGCGAAAACCAAAGATTCGCCGAAACTCGGATTATCGAGAAAAATGCGTTAAAGCTCGTTATTTGAGGCTGAAATCAAACAGGTTAACTCCTGGAATGAGGTAGGACGCGTGATTGAAAAACAGGGAGAAAAAGAAACCGGGTCCGGTACGACCTCCCGAACGGCTGAAATTAAAGTGTATATAATACACGATTTTTCGGGATTCCGGGGACCCGGAACAAAATTCACCGGGAATCGCATAGAAAGTTCCTGGGGTCAGATAAAGCGGCCACGCAAAATTTGAGCACCAACGGAAGACATTTGGGGGTGCCGGGTGTGCGAAAACCAAGATTCGCCAAACTCGGATTATCGTGAAAAATGCGTTAAAGCTCGTTATTTGAGGCTGAAATCGAAAAGGTTAACTCCTGGAATGAGGTAGGACGCGTGATTGAAAAACAGCGAGAAAAAGAAACCGGGTCCTATGACGACCTCCCGAACAGTTTGAAATTGAAGTGTATAATACACGATTTTTCTGGGGTTCCGTTGTCCGGAACAAAATTCTCCGGAAATCGCATAGAAAGTTCCTGGGGTGAGATAAAGCGGCCACGCAAAATTTGAGCACCAACGGAAGACATTTGGGGGTGGTGTGCGAAACCAAAGATTCGCGAAACTCGGATTAATGTGAAAAATGCGTTAAAGCTCGTTATTTGAGGCCGAAATCGAACAGGTTAACTCCTGGAATGAGGTAGGACGCGTGATTGAAAAACAGGAGAAAAAGAAACCGGTCCTAGATCGACCTCTGAACGGCGATATTCAAGTGTATAATACACGGTTTTTCGGGATTCCGGGGTCCCGAACAAAATTCTCCGGAAATCGCATAGAAAGTTCCTGGGTCAGATAAAGCGGCCACGCAAAATTTGAACACCAACGGAAGACATTTGGGGTGCTTGGTGTGCGAAAACCAAGATTCGCGAAACTCGGATTATCGAGAAAAATGCGTTAAAGCTCGTTATTTGAGGTGAAATCAAACAGTTAACTCCTGGAATGAGGTAGGACGCGTGATTGAAAAACGGGAGAAAAAGAAACCGGTCCGTCGACCTCCCGAACGGTGAAATTAAAGTGTATATAATACACGATTTTTCGGATTCCGGGACCCGAACAAAATTCACCGGAATCGCATAGAAAGTTCCTGGGGTCGATAAAGCGGCCACGCAAAATTTGAGCACCAACGGAAGACATTTGGGGTGCGGTGTGCGAGAAACCAAAGATTCGCCGAAACTCGGATTATCGTGAAAAATGCGTTAAAGCTCGTTATTTGAGGCTGAAATCGAAAAGGTTAACTCCTGGAATGAGGTAGGACGCGTGATTGAAAAACAGCGAGAAAAAGAAACCGGGTCCGGTACGACCTCCCGAACGGCTGAAATTGAAGTGTATAATACACGATTTTTCGGGGTTCCGTTGTCCCGGAACAAAATTCTACGGAAATCGCATAGAAAGTTCCTGGGGTCAGATAAAGCGGCCACGCAAAATTTGAGCACCAACGGAAGACATTTGGGGGTGCCGGTGTGCCAGAAACCAGCATTCGCCGAAACTCGGATTAATGTGAAAAATGCGTTAAAGCTCGTTATTTGAGGCTGAAATCGAACAGGTTAACTCCTTGAATGAGGTAGGACGCGTGATTGAAAAGTAGGGAGAAAAAGAAACCGGGTCCGTTACGACCTCCCGAACGGTTGAAATTGAAGTGTATATAATACACGGTTTTTCGGGATTCCGGGGTCCCGGAACAAAATTCTCCGGAAATCGCATAGAAAGTTCCTGGGGTCAGATAAAGCGGCCACGCAAAATTTGAGCACCAACGGAAGACATTTGGGGGTGCCGGTGTGCGAAAACCAAAGATTCGCCGAAACTCGGATTATCGTGAAAAATGCATTAAAGCTCGTTATTTGAGGTCAAATCGAAATCAGTTAACTACTTGAATGAGGTAGGACGCGTGATTGAAAAACAGGAGAAAAAGAAACCGGGTCCTGTTACCTCCCGAACGGGTGAAATTGAAGTGTATAATACACGGTTTTTCGGGATTCCGGTCCCGGAACAAAATTCTCCGAGATCGCATAGAAAGTTCCTGGGTCGATAAAGCGGCCACGCAAAATTTAAGCACCAACGGAAGACATTTGGGGTGCGGTGTGCAAAAAACCAAAGATTCGCGAAACTCGGATTATCGTGAAAAATGCGTTAAAGCTCGTTATTTGAGGTCAAATCAAACAGGTTAACTCCTGGAATGAGGTAGGACGCGTGATTGAAAAACAGGGAGAAAAAGAAACCGGGTCCGGTACGACCTCCCGAACGGCTGAAATTGAAGTGTATAATACACGGTTTTTCGGGATTCCAGGGTCCCGGAACAAAATTCTCCGGAAATCGCATAGAAAGTTCCCGGGGTCAGATAAAGCGGCCACGCAAAATTTGAGCACCAACGGAAGATATTTGGGGGTGCGGTGTGTCGAAACCAAAGATTCGCCGAAACTCGGATTATCGTGAAAAATGCGTTAAAGCTCGTTATTTGAGGCTGAAATCGAATAGGTTAACTTTCGGAATAAGGTAGGACGCGTGATTGAAAAACAGGGAGAAAAAGAAACCGGATCCGGTACGACTTCCGGAACGGCTGAAATTGAAGTGTATAATACACGGTTTTTCGGGATTCTGGGTCCCTGAAAAAATTCTCCGAAATCGCATAGAAATTCCTGGGGTCAGATAAAGCGGCCACGCAAAATTTGAGCACCAACGGAAGACATTTGGGGTGCGGTGTGCGAAACCAAAGATTCACCGAAACTCGGATTATCGTGAAAAATGCGTTAAAGCTCGTTATTTGAGGTCAAATCGAACAGGTTAACTCCTGGAATGAGGTAGGAAGCGTGATTGAAAAACAGGAGAAAAAGAAACGGGTCCTGTGCGACCTCACGAACGGTGAAATTGAAGTGTATAATACACGGTTTTTCGGGATTCCGGGGTCCCGAACAAAATTCTCCGGAAATCGCATAGAAAGTTCCTGGGGTCGATAAAGCGGCCACGCAAAATTTGAGCACCAACAAGAAGACATTTGGGGGTGCCGGTGTGCGAAAACCGGCGTTCGCGAAACTCGGATTATCGTGAAAAATGCGTTAAAGCTCGTTATTTGAGTCTGAAATCGAACAGGTTAACTACTTGAATGAGGTAGGACGCGTGATTGAAAAACGAGGAGAAAAAGAAACCGGTCCTGACGACCTCCCGAACTAGTGAAATTGAAGTGTATAATACACGGTTTTTCGGATTCCGGTCCCGAACGAAATTCTCCGGAGATCGCATAGAAAGTTCCTGGGGTCAGATAAAGCGGCCACGCAAAATTTGAGCACCAACGGAAGACATTTGGGGGTGCCGGTGTGCCAAAAACCAGCATTCGCCGAAACTCGGATTATCGTGAAAAATGCGTTAAAGCTCGTTATTTGAGGCTGAAATCGAACAGGTTAACTCCTGGAATGAGGTAGGATGCGTGATTGAAAAACAGGGAGAAGAAGAAACCGGGTCCGGTAGGACTTTCCGAACGGCTGAAATTGAAGTGTATAATACACGGTTTTTCGGGATTCCGGGGTCCCAGAACAAAATTCTCCGGAAATCGCATAGAAAGTTCATGGGGTCAGATAAAGCGGCCACGCAAAATTTGAGCACCAACGGAAGACATTTGGGGGTGCGGTGTGCGAAAACCAAATTCGCCAAAACTGGATTATCGTGAAAAATGCGTTAAAGCTCGTTATTTGAGGTTGAAATCGAACAGGTTAACTCCTGGAATGAGGTAGGACGCGTGATTGAAAAAAACGGAGAAAAAGAAACCGGTCCGTCGACCTCCCGAACGGTCAAATTGAAGTGTATAATAATACACGGTTTTTCGGATCCGGTCCCTAACAAAATTCTCCGGAAATCGCATAGAAAGTTCCTGGGGTCGATAAAGCGGCCACGCAAAATTTGAGCACCAACGGAAGACATTTGGGGGTGCGGTGTGCGAAAACCAAAGATTCGCGAAACTCGGATTATCGTGAAAAATGCGTTAAAGCTCGTTATTTGAGGCTGAAATCGAACAGTTAACTCCGGAATGAGGTAGGACGCGTGATTGAAAAACAGGAAAAAGAAACCGGTCCGTTACGACCTCTGAACGGCTGAAATTAAAGTGTATAATACACGGTTTTTCGGGATTCCGGGGTCCCGGAACAAAATTCACCGGGAATCGCATAGAAAGTTCCTGGGGCAGATAAAGCGGCCACGCAAAATTTGAGCACCAACGGAAGACATTTGGGGGTGCCGGTGTGCCAGAAACCAGCGTTCGCCGAAACTCGGATTATCGTGAAAAATGCGTTAAAGCTCGTTATTTGAGGCTGAAATCGAACAGGTTAACTACTTGAATGAGGTAGGACGCGTGATTGAAAAACAGGGAGAAAATGTAACGCCCCGTAATTTCGGACCGTTAGTATATTTCGGAAATAATTTGTTAATCAAATAAAATTTGATATTTAAGTATTTAAAGTAAAAATAATTCAAAGAAATATAATTTTATTATATTTTGAAGAAAAGTATTTATTTTGATAGTTTCGAAATGTTTAAAAATAGTTTAAACCGTGTAAAAATCTTTTATTTCGAAATAAGAGCTTATCGGGGGGAAATGACAATTCTTTTGAACATTGGGTAAACGAATTTGGAAATGGGTCGTATGAGTATTCAATTTTCTTGTAATCTAGTGTTTAAGAACTTTGGTCTTGTCGGAATTTGCATTTGACCTACGGTTTTAATTATTATTGAAACGAGCCAAAACCGACTCGTAAAAATCCCGACTCAAACCCGCTCCTTCCTTTCTTCCTCTCCTATCCCGCGGCTCCCCTCCCCCTTTCCTTTTTTTTTTTTTTTTTTTTTTCTGATTTTCTTATCTTCATCTTCCTCTATCTCCAAAAAAATAAGAAAACACCATTTTTACCCAAATCAAAGCTTAATTTCACCATAACTTTTGCATTTCTTATCGGTTTTTCATAAAATTTATATTTCCGGAATCCTCTCGTCGAGATCTACAACCTGGTATAATTTAATTTCAGTTTTTTTGAAGTTGTTTTAAGACGAATTTTGGGCAAATTTCGGTTTATGTACTTATTTTTGTGTTTTTATTGTTTTTTTTAGGTGAAGAATTGGAGGACGAGTTTGGGGACTCGTATATTGTGGAAGATAGCAGCTAGTGTATATTAGGGTTTGGGTTTTAAGGTGCTAATTGCTCATTTTCTAGCTTAAGGTAACATATTTCGAGTTACTCGACGAATAATCGTCACAATCCTTGTTGTTTTTGTATGTTTTGTGATTTTTGTTTGAGTAGTAATTTTCACATGATAAAATTTGATGCATGCATGCTTAATTTATGTCTTTTGTTAGTTTAAGTTAACATAGTTGTATTGGGGACGATTAATTATGTTTCAGACGGTCTTATACTGAACAAAAATGGAGAAATGGAGGTGTAGGGGTGGCGGCAGCAGGCCGGCAGGCCCATGGCAGGCCCACGGCAGGCCCACGGCTGGCCCGGGTCGGCCCGTTACTTGTTTCGCGGTTTTCCATGCTTTGTTCGTCATTTTAGGTTCAATAATGATATAATTAGACTAAGTAACATATGGTTAAACTTAGGAAATGAATTATAATAGTAGTTAAAAATTATGTTAATGGTAAAAAAAATTATGTTATATTGATAGTTATCACATGTTAGGATAGTTTACAAAATGAAATTGTAATTAATAGGCTCAAAATGAATTATATAGCTATAATTGTAATGTTTTGATGATTGTGCCGAAAACTGAGCCTTAGTCCCTTTGACTGATTCGATGTCAGTTAATTGAGTGATTGGTCAGCCGCAATTTAACCCGTACCTGTCGCAGGGCTGGGGTTGCGGGTAAAAATTCGGTTGGATGAAGTTTTATATGAATTGGATAATCGGCCTTTTTCTTGTTTTAGGCCATTTATTATATTTATGTTTCACATGTGTAGTTAGTTGATTTGAGTAGCTTCTTATATTGTAAAAATGGCCCTAGTTTCCCCTAAAGCCTTTAATATTGTTAAAATTTGCTAGAATTGAAATGGGTATTGAATATCTCTTGCAGGTTGTTGTGGTTGTCATAGATAGGTCTTTATAGTCTCTGACGAGTATATGTTCACTGCTTAATAGCCTTTGTGTTCATGACTAGTGGATTTATTTCCAAGTTGGGGCATGACCTCATTACTTATTTTGATAGTAAGTGGTCAGCTTAAGTACTAGCCAACCCTTTGGTGGACTCCTTAGGGTACTCACTTTGTTTTAGAAAAATTGTGGGTCTTGGGTGCGGTGGTGTGTATCCGCATGTCTAGGTCTGCGCAGATTTTAGGCTAGGGTTGTGTTGTGTCTTGGCCATGTTTTATTAATATTAACCGCTGAGCCAAGATACCGGTTCGATTAACTTCCCTACCTCGTGGTATAGACTCGAGTTACAGAGTGACTATTGACGGTGCTAAGAACTTATGCCGGTCTTTGATATATTGCCCTTTCTTGTATGGTGACTTTATGAACTGTAATAGGTGAGATGTAAGCGATTCTGATTGATAAAGTTTGGATTACTATTTGTTATATGATTCACATGATAGTTTAGTTTGGTCAGTTTAGGGGTCATAGGTTAGATTACATGATAATTTCATTGTTTTTCATATTGTTTACATGTTATACTACATGTTGCATTAATTATGACGATTCGTGGCTGGGAGGACTCGAAGTTACTCCCCACTGAATTGTGGCTTTCGTGTTTGTATAAAATGCGATTGACAGGTTGTTGATGCTTTGTTGGGGTCACAGACGAGCTAGTTTTTTTTTTTTGGTAAAGACAGACGAGCTAGTGAGCATAAGGAACCTTGGACCTAGTTTTGGCTTTTTCTTTTAGTAAACCTTTTAACTTTTGGTTTTGTATATAATTTGAAGGGACAAATGTCTCCCTTTTCTATTTTGGGTTTGTATCTTTACATTTTCTTATCGTTAGCTATGGCATGTAAATTAGTTCGTTAGCATTGCAGGTTTTGGCACCCGCCTCTTGGGAATGTTGGAAATGTTGTGATTGGTTTAGAAATTTTTTTGAAATTACAGGTTTTTATATAGTTGGACCAATTACAAACATATCCTACCAGTTTTTCCGTAGATTTTAGGTGTTAGTTTATCGCGTTATTTAAGGGTGTCACAGAAAAAGAAACCGGGTCCGGTACGACCTCCCGAACGGCTGAAATTGAAGTGTATAATACACGGTTTTTCGGGATTCCGGGCACCCGGAACAAAATTCTCCGGAGATCGCATAGAGAGTTCCTGGGGTCAGATAAAGCGGCCACGCAAAATTTGAGCACCAACGGAAGACATTTGGGGTGCTTGGTGTGCGAAAACCAAATTCGCCGAAACTCGGATTATCGTGAAAAATGCGTTAAAACTCGTTATTTGAGGCTGAAATCGAATAGGTTAACTTTCGGAATGAGGTAGGACGCGTGATTGAAAAACAGGGAGAAAAAGAAACCGGATCCGATGCGACCTCTGAACAGGTGAAATTGAAGTGTATAATACACGGTTTTTTGGGATTCCGGGTCCCGGAACAAAATTCTCCGGAAATCGCATAGAAATTACTGGGTCGATAAAGCGGCCACGTAAAATTTGAGCACCAACGGAAGACATTTGGGGTGCCGGTGTGCGAAACCAAAGATTCACCGAAACTCGGATTATCGTGAAAAATGCGTTAAAGCTCGTTATTTGAGGCTGAAATCGAACAGGTTAACTCCTGGAATGAGGTAGGAAGTGTGATTGAAAAACAGGGAGAAAAAGAAACCGGTCCTGCGACCTCACGAACGGTAACTAAATTGAAGTGTATAATACACGGTTTTTCGGGATTAAAGGTCCCGAACAAAATTCTCCGGGAATCGCATAGAAAGTTCCTGGGGTCAGATAAAGCGGCCACGCAAAATTTGAGCACCAACAGAAGACATTTGGGGGTGCCGGTGTGCCAGAAACCAGCGTTCGCCGAAACTCGGATTATCGTGAAAAATGCGTTAAAGCTCGTTATTTGAGGTTGAAATCGAACAGGTTAACTACTTGAATGAGGTAGGACGCGTGATTGAAAAACAGGGAGAAAAAGAAACCGAGTCCGGTACGACCTCACGAACGGCTGAAATTGAAGTGTATAATACACGGTTTTTCGGGATTCCGGGGTCCCGGAACAAAATTCTCCGGAGATCGCATAGAAAGTTCCTGGGGTCAGATAAAGCGGCCACGCAAAATTTGAGCACCAACGGAAGACATTTGGGGGTGCCGGTGTGCCAAAAACCAGCATTCGCCGAAACTCGGATTATCGTGAAAAATGCGTTAAAGCTCGTTATTTGAGGCTGAAATCGAATAGGTTAACTCCCAGAATGAGGTAGGACGCGTGATTGAAAAACAGGGAGAAAAAGAAACCGGATCCGGTACGACCTCCTGAACGGCTGAAATTGAAGTGTATAATACACGGTTTTTCGGGATTCCGGGGTCCCGGAACAAAATTCTCCGGAAATCGCATAGAAATTCCTGGGGTCAGATAAAGAGGCCACGCAAAATTTGAGCACCAACGGAAGACATTTGGGGGTGCCGGTGTGCCAGAAACCAGCATTCACCGAAACTCGGATTATCATGAAAAATGCGTTAAAGCTCGTTATTTGAAGCTGAAATCGAACAGGTTAACTCCTGGAATGAGGTAGGACGCGTGATTGAAAAACAGTGTGACACCCTTAAATCTAGCCTTAATTAAATACGTAAATTCTGCAGAAAAACTGGTAGGATATGTTTGTAAATGGTTCAACTAGTCCAAAAACCTGCAATTTCAAAAAAATTTTCTTCCTAAACCATTCACAACCAATCCAACTCAAGAAGAGTGTCAAAAACCCTGCAATTGCTACAATCTAATTTACTTAACACCGCTAAAGGTAAGAAAATACATAATGATACAACCCAAAATAGAAAAAGGGAGACATATGTCCCTTCAAATAATATACAAACCAAAAGATAAAAGGGTTACTATAAGAATAGCCAAAAACTAGGTCCAAGGTTCCTTGCTCACTAGCTCGTCTGTGACCCCAACAAAGCATCATCAACCCGTCAATCGCATTTTATACAAACACGAAAGCCACAATTCAGTGGGGAGTAACTTCCGAGTCCTCCCGACCACGAATCGTCAAAATTAATGTAACATGTAATGTAACATGTAAACAATTTGATAAACCATTTACTTATCATGTATTCTAACAAATGACCCCTAAACTGACCAAACTAAACTATCATGTGAATCATATAACAAATAGTAATCCAAACTTTATCAATCAGAATCGCTTACATCTCACCTATTACAGTTCATAAAATCACCATACAAGAAAGGGCAATATATCAAAGACAGGCATAAGTTCTTAGCACGGTCAATAGTCACTTTGTAACTCGAGTCTATACCACGAGGTAGGGAAAGTAATCGAACCGGTATCTTGGCTCAGCGGTTAATATTAATAAAACATGGCCAAGAGACAACACAACCCTAGCCTAAAATCTGCGCAGACCTAGACATGCGGATACACACCACCGCACCCAAGACCCACAACTTTTTTTAAAACAAAGTGAAGTGAGTACCCTAAGGACACCACCGAAGGGTTGGCTAGTACTTAAGCTGACCCCATACTATCAAAATAAGTACCTGAGGTCATGCCCCAACTTGGATTTAAATCCACTAGTCAGGAACACAAAGGCTATCAAGCAGTGAACATATACTCGTCAGAGACTATAAAGACCTATCTATGATGAAGGCCGAAATACTCACCTAGGACCTAGTCCCAGCTAGTCCCAGCTTGAATACTTTAGCCCACACCACACAAGACTCACCACACAAGTCAAGTAAGACACCCACTTAACCATAAAAGGGCAAAAAGTCCTACTTACCAACATGAATTCTAATATTCTATCATGTGA
Organism: Silene latifolia; assembly: GCF_048544455.1. NCBI lineage: Eukaryota > Viridiplantae > Streptophyta > Magnoliopsida > Caryophyllales > Caryophyllaceae > Silene > Silene latifolia. Next base: position 199,635,641 of record NC_133526.1, read on the forward strand.
AAGGCTATATAATTGTCTATTCAGCAGATAAACCAACAGAATCCTCAATACAAATTTCCAATTCTAGCAATATTAACCAAATTAAAGGCTTCAGGGAATCTAGGGCCGTTTCTACAATATAAGAAGCTACTTGAATTCAACTAACTACACATGTGAAACAAATATATAATGAATGGCCTAAAACAAGAAAAAGGCCGACTATCTAATTCATTCAAAATTTCATCCAACCGAATTTTTATCCGCAACCCCAGCCCTGCGACAGGTACGGGTCAAATTGCGGCTGACCAATCACTCAATTAATCGACATCTCATCATCCAAAGGGACTAAGGCTCGATTTTACACAATCAACAAAACATTACAATTATCACTATAAAATTCATTTTGAGCCTATTAATTACAATTTCATTTTGTAAACTATCCTATCATGTGATAATTATCAATATAACATAATTTTTCTACCATTAACATAACTTTTAGTTACCATTATGACTCACTTCACAAGTTTAACCATGTGTACTTATTCTAATTACATCCTTAATGAACCTAAAATGACGGACAAAACATGGAAAACCGCGAAACAAGCAACGGGCCGACCCGGGCCAGCCGTGGGCTAGCCGTGGGCCTGCCACGGGCCTGCCGGCCTGCTGCCCGTCACCCTATTCCTCTTATTTTTCCGTTTTTTTCTTCATTTTAACTCGCTTTAACATCATCTAATCATTAATTAATCGTTCCATTACTAATATCCTAACTTAAACTAACCAAAAGGCATAAATTAAGCATGCATGCAACCATATTTTAACATGTGAAAATTATTACTTAAACCAAAAATCACAAAACATCCAAAACAACAAAGATTGTGACGATCTTTCGTCGAGTAACTCGAAATATGTTACCTTAAGCTAGAAAATAAGCAATTAGCACCTCAAAACCCAAACCCTAACAACAACTAGCCGCTATCCTCTACGATATACGAGTCCCCGAACTCGTCTACCAAATCTTCACCTAATTAAACAATAAAAACACAATAATTAAGCAAAAATACCGAATTTCCGAAAATTGGTCTTAAAACAACTTAATGAAAACTTAAATTAGAACATACTAAGTTGTAGATCTCGGCGAGGGGATTCCGGAAAGGTAAATTTCGTGAAAATCCGATAAGAAACGAAGAAATTATGGCGATTTTAAGCTTGAAATGATGAAAATGGTGTTTTATTTGGTTTGATGTTGATGATGATGATCCTAAGAACAAAAAATCAGAAAAAGAAAGGTAAAGGGGAAGGGGATGCCGCGTGAGGGAAGAAGGAAAGGAGGAAAAGGAAGTGCGGGATTTTTAGTCGGGATTTTTACGAGTCGGGTTTGACTCGTTTCAATAATAATTAAATCCGTAAGTCAAACGCAAATTCCGTCAAGACCAAAGTTTTTAAACACGAGATTACAAGAAAATTGAGTATTCATACGACCCATTTCCAATTTCATTTACCCAACGTTCAAAAGAATTGTCATTTTCCCCACGATACGCCCTTATTTCGAAATAAAGAGTTTTACACGGTTTAAACTATTTTTAAACCTTTCAAAACTATCAAAATAAATACTTTTCTTCAAAATATAATAAAATTATATTTCTTTGAATTATTTTTACTTTAAATACATTAATGTCAAATTTTACTTGATTAATTAATTATTTTGAAATATATTAATCTGATCCAAAATTTACGGGGCGTTACAATCACCCCTCCTTTTTAAAAAGTTTCGTCCTCGAAACTCAGAAGGAGAAATTATAGTTATAAGAAAATATAGGTATCTTTCCAATGAAACGGTGATACTCTTGTTGATCAGACAAGAACATCCACATTCATATCAAGATATAAAAATATTTCTACACCAATAAATGAGAAAACCCATTATTGGGACGTCTCCAACAACGAGATTTAACACTCATTAATGTTAAAACCATAAAAAATCATAAAAGCATTTTCAAAATTTTAGCTTAAAGTTCTATAATAAGAATAATAATCAAAAGAGTTGTATGAATATCCTGAGGTAAGAATTGAAGTCGAACCTAAATGGGTGTCAAAGACGGAGTTTCAAAGGTTACCAACATCAAACTTATGAGAGGAGTATGATGAAGTAAGGAAAAGAGGTATGAGCAGTAACGCTCATGATCAAGGAAGAAGGAAAATCAGACAACACGGAAATGCCAAACACTTTTATCACAAACTACAACAACACCCAAAACGGTTCCAAAAACTTCCTAACAACAAAACTCATAATCACATCTCTCCCAAGGGTTTCCTTAATTGCTTATGTTACCTCATCCTAATCTATTCCCTGAAACAAGGTATTCCACTATAAGCGTAATCTCATCGTTCCTAATCCTCAAACATTCAAAAACAACTTCCACAAGCCTATGGTCATAGCTTCCAACAAAGCTATATTCATATCCAACTAGTGTCAACTACGATTCCCTCAAAAAGTAAACCTTCATTCAAGAATCCCAATACCAAGCTATAAACTCCAAGAGAAAGTTCCTCAAATATTCCACAAGATTCTCATTTCAAAACAAGGTAGTAACATACCAACCCCAAACTCTGAAAAAATCAATAGGATCTCAAGTTTTCTATCCTTTTTCTTACTAAGGATTGCCGAAAGCGGATCTACACTCAGCTGCAACATCATCCCATCATCTCAAGTACTCAATGTGACCTCAAGGTCTATAAATCTTTAGGGTTAACAAATTCTTCTCAACACTAAGTCTCTCTCAACTCAAGAACTCTCAAGAGTCAACTAGAATGCCAAATCACATCACCAAACCATTATGGTCATCCACATCTCAAGGAATATTCTTTCAAATTTGACATCCTAAAACTTACTTACCATCAAATTCCCAAGGATCAAGGTCTTAATTGTAACAACACTTTATCTCCTCAAAGTTCCTAAAACCATAAGTGAAACTATGTTCTTTAACCTAACAATTGGTGTCAACCAAACCATTACCCTTTCTAGTTACCAAAACAAGTGCTAAGACTTCCCAACAATGTAGCTTACTCTCACTCTCATAACATACTTCAAGTAGTAATCAATATCACCCACTAAAACCAACAAATAATCCCACATTTAACATTTCCCACACGATAACATATACATTATTAAACCCTCATATCCAAAATGATTATGGAAGCCCAACCCAAACTCGGCTACTTAGTCAAACCTATATCCTCAAATCACATCCTTGAACTCACGAACTACATTGAACAACATTCCACCATAATTCCCAAATCCAGATATGATTACTAAGATCAACCACGTGTTCTCAAATTTCGAAAGGTCAACAAGGGCTACTCTATACTAGATTTGGTCAACTTAAAAGGTTTAACAAACTAACTAATTCCAAAGTACAATACCAATCCATTCAGCAACATCTATGTCCTATTGTATTCCTTTCAAGGCCTACAAGGATTAGGGCTAACTATCATACCTTTAATTCTCCACAAGAAATATCGAGACTCTCAAATGAAGTAGCTTAGGTTCATTCCATCTTATGTGCTAAGGTAGTACTCATGCTTAATCATCTATAACAAACAAGCTCTCTATAGACATAAATCCCAAGGTATTTCTCAATTCACTAAATTCTCATATCAAGCACAACTAACAAGACTAACCAAAGGGTCCCAAATTATATTCTCCTATACAACTCAAACCTTAAACCATCAATTTCTCCACTCGTTCACGCCCTCCAATGATACATTCTCTCAAAACTGGGTTCTCTTGAACAAGGGAACTATGCTGCGGAATAAAAGGAAGGTGTCCACATGGACTTTATTATAAGAAGAAAACGAACCTAAGATAAATCGGGAGAAAGAATTGAAAGGTAGTTACCAAGGCGAGAGAAGAGGAATTGGAAAGACGAATAAACAACGAGATTGGAAAACTAAGGTAAGATTGCATTATCTACATCTATTGGAGAGCCATCTTACAAAGGAGAAAATCAATTAGTACCTAACAATTAGCAATCACAAACAGACTACCACATAAAATTCTAACTCTACCCATCCTACCCTTCTCTCAAGTTTATTATTCAAAGGTCAAGTGATTCTAAGTGGGGTGCACAAACGTGCATCGGGAGAAATAAGCTCTGATACCAACTGTGACACCCTTAAATCTAGCCTTAATTAAATACGTAAATTCTGCAGAAAAACTGATAGGATATGTTTGTAAATGGTTCAACTAGTCCAAAAACCTGCAATTTCAAAAATTTTTTCTTCCTAAACCATTCACAACCAATCCAACTCAAGAAGAGTGTCAAAAACCCTGCAATTGCTACAATCTAATTTACTTAACACCGCTAAAGGTAAGAAAATACATAATGATACAACCCAAAATAGAAAAAGGGAGACATATGTCCCTTCAAATAATATACAAACCAAAAGATAAAAGGGTTACTATAAGAATAGCCAAAAACTAGGTCCAAGGTTCCTTGCTCACTAGCTCGTCTGTGACCCCCAACAAAGCATCAACAACCTGTCAATCGCATTTTATACAAACACGAAAGCCACAATTCAGTGGGGAGTAACTTCGAGTCCTCCCAGCCACGAATCGTCAAAATTAATGTAACATGTAATGTAACATGTAAACAATTTGATAAACCATTTACTTATCATGTATTCTAACAAATGACCCCTAAACTGACCAAACTAAACTATCATGTGAATCATATAACAAATAGTAATCCAAACTTTATCAATCAGAATCCGCTTACATCTCACCTATTACAGTTCATAAAATCACCATACGAGAAAGGGCAATATATCAAAGACAGGCATAAGTTCTTAGCACGGTCAATAGTCACTTTGTAACTCGAGTCTATACCACGAGGTAGGGAAGGTAATCGAACCGGTATCTTGGCTCGGTTAAATATTAATAAAACATGGCCAAGAGACAACACAACCCTAGCCTAAAATCTGCACAGACCTAGACATGCGGATACACACCACCGCACCCAAGACCCACAACTTTTTTTTAAAACAAAGTGAAGTGAGTACCCTAAGGACACCACCGAAGGGTTGGCTAGTACTTAAGCTGACCCCATACTATCAAAATAAGTACCTGAGGTCATGCCCCAACTTGGATTTAAATCCACTAGTCAGGAACACAAAGGCTATCAAGCAGTGAACATATACTCGTCAGAGACTATAAAGACCTATCTATGATGAAGGCCGAAATACTCACCTAGGACCTAGTCCCACTAGTCCCACTTGAATACTTTAGCCCACACCACACAAGACTCACCACACAAGTCAAGTAAGACACCCACTTAACCATAAAAGGGCAAAAAGTCCTACTTACCAACATGAATTCTAATATTCTATCATGTGAAAGGCTATATAATTGTCTATTCAGCAGATAAACCAACAGAATCCTCAATACAAATTTCCAATTCTAACAATATTAACCAAATTAAAGACTTCAGGGAATCTAGGGCCGTTTCTACAATATAAGAAGCTACTTGAATTCAACTAACTACACATGTGAAACAAATATATAATGAATGGCCTAAAACAAGAAAAAGGCCGACTATCTAATTCATTCAAAATTTCATCCAACCGAATTTTTACCCGCAACCCCAGCCCTGCGACAGGTACGGGTCAAATTGCGGCTGACCAATCACTCAATTAATCGACATCTCATCGATCAAAGGGACTAAGGCTCGATTTTAGACAATCAACAAAACATTACAATTATCACTATAAAATTCATTTTGAGCCTATTAATTACAATTTCATTTTGTAAACTATCCTATCATGTGATAATTATCAATATAACATAATTTTTCTACCATTAACATAACTTTTAGTTACCATTATGACTCACTTCACAAGTTTAACCATGTGTACTTATTCTAATTACATCCTTAATGAACCTAAAATGACGGACAAAACATGGAAAACCGCGAAACAAGCAACGGGCCGACCCGGGCCAGCCGTGGGCTAGCCGTGGGCCTGCCACGGGCCTGCCGGCCTGCTGCCCGTCACCCTATTCCTCTTATTTTTCCGTTTTTTTCTTCATTTTAACTCGCTTTAACATCATCTAATCATTAATTAATCGTTCCATTACTAATATCCTAACTTATACTAACCAAAAGGCATAAATTAAGCATGCATGCAACCATATTTTAACATGTGAAAATTATTACTTAAACCAAAAATCACAAAACATCCAAAACAACAAAGATTGTGACGATCTTTCGTCGAGTAACTCGAAATATGTTACCTTAAGCTAGAAAATAAGCAATTAGCACCTCAAAACCCAAACCCTAACAACAACTAGCCGCTATCCTCTACGATATACGAGTCCCCGAACTCGTCTTCCAAATCTTCACCTAATTAAACAATAAAAACACAATAATTAAGCAAAAATACCGAATTTCCGAAAATTGGTCTTAAAACAACTTAATGAAAACTGAAATTAGAACATACTAAGTTGTAGATCTCGGCGAGGGGATTCCGGAAAGGTAAATTTCGTGAAAATCCGATAAGAAACGAAGAAATTATGGCGATTTTAAGCTTGAAATGATGAAAATGGTGTTTTATTTGGTTTGATGTTGATGATGATGATCCTAAGAACAAAAAATCAGAAAAAGAAAGGTAAAGGGGAAGGGGATGCCGCGTGAGGGAAGAAGGAAAGGAGGAAAAGGAAGTGCGGGATTTTTAGTCGGGATTTTTACGAGTCGGGTTTGACTCGTTTCAATAATAATTAAATCCGTAAGTCAAACGCAAATTCCGTCAAGACCAAAGTTTTTAAACACGAGATTACAAGAAAATTGAGTATTCATACGACCCATTTCCAATTTCATTTACCCAACGTTCAAAAGAATTGTCATTTTCCCCACGATACGCCCTTATTTCGAAATAAAGAGTTTTACACGGTTTAAACTATTTTTAAACCTTTCAAAACTATCAAAATAAATACTTTTCTTCAAAATATAATAAAATTATATTTCTTTGAATTATTTTTACTTTAAATACATTAATGTCAAATTTTACTTGATTAATTAATTATTTTCGAAATATATTAACGGTCCGAAATTTACGGGGCGTTACAAACAGGGAGAAAAAGAAACCGGGTCCAGTACGGCGTCCCGATCGGCTGAAATTGAAGTGTATATAATACACTGTTTTTCGGGATTCCGGAACAAAATTATCCGGAAATCGCATAGAAAGTTCCTGGAGTCAGGTAAAGCGGCCACGCAAAATTTGAGCACCAACGGAAGACATTTGGGGCTGCCGGTGTGCCAGAAACCATCATTCGCCGAAACTCGGATTATCTTGAAAAATGCGTAAAATCTCGTTATTTGAGGCTGAAATCGAACAGGTTAACTCCTGGAATGAGGTAGGACGCGTGATTGAAAAACAGGGAGAAAAATAAACCGGTCCTATTTACCTCCCGAACAGGAAATTGAAGTGTATAATACACGGTTTTTCGGGATTCCGGGGTCCCGGAACAAAATTCTCCGGAAATCGCATAGAAAGTTCCTGGGGTCAGATAAAGCGGCCACGCAAAATTTGAGCACCAACGGAAGAAATTTGGGGGTGTCGGTGTGCCAGAAACCAGCATTCGCCGAAACTCGGATTATCGTGAAAAATGCGTTAAAGCTCGTTATTTGAGGCTGAAAACGAACAGGTTAACTCCTGGAATGAGGTAGGACGCGTGATTGAAAAACAGGGAGAAAAAGAAACCGGGTCCGGTACGAGCTCCCGAACGGCTGAAATTGAAGTGTATATAATACACGGTTTTTCGGGATTCCGGAACAAAATTCTCCGGAAATCGCATAGAAAGTTCCTGGGGTCAGATAAAGCGGCCACGCAAAATTTGAGCACCAACGGAAGACATTTGGGGGTGCCGGTGTGTCAGAAACAAGCATTCGCCGAAACTCAGATTATCGTGAAAAATGCGTTAAAGCTCGTTATTTGAGGCTGAAATCGAACAGGTTAACTCCCGGAATGAGGTAGGACGCGTGATTGAAAAACAGGGAGAAATAGAAACCGGGTCCGTTACGACCTCCCGAACGGCTGAAATTGAAGTGTATAAAACACGGTTTTTGGGATTCGAGTCCCTAACAAAATTCTCCGGAATCGCATAGAAAGTTCCTGGGGTCGATAAAGCGGTCACGCAAAATTTGAGCACCAACGGAAGACATTTGGGGGTGTCGGTGTGCGAAACCGAGATTCGCCGAAACTCGGATTATCGCGAAAAATGCGTTAAAGCTCGTTATTTGAGGTCGAAACGAACAGGTTAACTCCTGGAATGAGGTAGGACGCGTGATTGAAAAACGGAGGAAAAAAAACCGGTTCGTACGACCTCCCGAACGGCTGAAATTGAAGTGTATATAATATACGGTTTTTCGGGATTCCGGGGTCCCGGAACAAAATTCTCCGGGAATCGCATAGAAAAATCCTGGGGTCAGATAAAGCGGCCACGCAAAATTTGAGCACCAACGGAAGACATTTGGGGGTGCTTGGTGTGCGAAAACCGTTCACGAAACTCGGATTATCGTGAAAAATGCGTTAAAGCTCGTTATTTGAGGTGAAATCGAACAGTTAACTCCTTGAATGAGGTAGGACACGTGATTGAAAAACAGGAGAAAAAGAAACCGGTCCTGATCGACCTCCCGAACAGTGAAATTGAAGTGTATAATACACGGTTTTTCGGGATTCCGGAGTCCCGGAACAAAATTCTCCGGAGATCGCATAGAAAGTTCTTGGGGTAGATAAAGCGGCCACGCAAAATTTGAGCACCAACGGAAGACATTTGGGGTGCGGTGTGCGAAAAAAACCACAGATTCGCCGAAACTCGGATTATCGTGAAAAATGCGTTAAAGCTCGTTATTTGAGGCTGAAATCGAACAGGTTAACTCCTGGAATGAGGTAGGACGCGTGATTGAAAAACAGGGAGAAAAAGAAACCTGGTCCGGTACGACCTCCCGAACGGCTGAAATTGAAGTGTATAATACACGGTTTTTCGGGATTCCGGGTTCCCGGAACAAAATTCTCCGGAAATCGCATAGAAAGTTCCTGGGGTCAGATAAAGCGGCCACGCAAAATTTGAGCACCAACGGATGACATTTGGGGGTGCCGGTGTGTCAGAAACCAGCATTCGCCGAAACTCTGATTATCGTGAAAAATGCGTTAAAGCTCGTTATTTGAGGCTGAAATCGAACAGGTTAACTCCCGAAATGAGGTAGGACGCGTGATTGAAAAACAGGGAGAAAAAGAAACCGGGTCCGTTACGACCTCCCGAACGGCTGAAATTGAAGTGTATAATACACGGTTTTTCGGGATTCCGGGGTCCCGGAACAAAATTCTCCGGAAATCGCATAGAAAGTTCCTGAGGTCAGATAAAGGGGCCACGCAAAATTTGAGCACCAACGGAAGACATTTGGGGGTGCCGGTGTGCCAGAAACCAACATTCGCCGAAACTCGGATTATCGTGAAAAATGCGTTAATGCTCGTTATTGGAGGCTTAAATCGAACAGCTTAACTCCTGGAATGAGGTAGGACGCGTGATTGAAAAACAGGGAGAAAAAGAAACCGGGTCCGGTACGACCTCCCGAACGGCTGAAATTGAAGTGTATAATACACGGTTTTTCGGGATTCGGGGTCCCTTTACAAAATTCTCCGGAAATCGCATAGAAAGTTCCTGGGGTCAGATAAAGCGGCCACGCAAAATTTGAGCACCAACGGAAGACATTTGAGGGTGCCGTGTGCGAAACCAAAGATTCGCGAAACTCGGATTATCTTGAAAAATGCGTTAAAGCTCGTTATTTGAGGTCAAAATCGAAACAAAGTTAACTCCGGAATAAGGTAGCATGCGTGATTGAAAAACGAGGAGAAAAAGAAACCGGGTCCGTTACGACCTCCCGAGCAGGTTTGAAATTGGAGTGTATAATACACGGTTTTTCGGGATTTCGGGTCCCGAACAAAATTCTCCGAATCGCATAGAAAGTTCCTGGGTCGAGATAAAGCGGCCACGCAAAATTTGAGCACCAACGGAAGACATTTGGGGGTGCTTGGTGTGCGAAACCAAAGATTCGCGAAACTCGGATTATCGTGAAAAATGCGTTAAAACTCGTTATTTGAGGCTGAAATCGAACAGGTTAACTTCTTGAATGAGGTAGGACGCGTGATAAAAAAAAACAAGGAGAAAAAGAAACCGGGTCCGGTACGATCTCCCGAACGGCTGAAATTGAAGTGTATAATACACGGTTTTTCTGGATTCCAGGGTCCCGGAACAAAATTCTCCGGAGATCGCATAGAAAGTTCCTGGGGTCAGATAAAGCGGCCACGCAAAATTTGAGCACCAACGGAAGACATTTGAGGGTGCCGATGTGCCAGAAACTAGCATTCGCCGAAACTTAGATTATCGTGAAAAATGCGTTAAAGCTCGTTATTTGAGGCTGAAATCGAACAGGTTAACTCCTGGAATGAGGTAGGACGCGTGATTGAAAAACAGCAAGAAAAAGAAACCGGGTCCGGTACGACCTCCCGAACAACGAAATTGAAGTGTATAATACACGGTTTTTCGGGATTCCGTGGTCCCGGAACAAAATTCTCCGGAAATCGCATAGAAAGTTCCTGGGGTCAGATAAAGCGGCCACGCAAAATTTGAGCACCAACGTTACACATTTGGAGGTGCCGGTGTGCCAGAAACCAGCATTCGCCGAAACTCGGATTATCGTGAAAAATGCGTTAAAGCTCGTTATTTGAGGCTGAAATCAAACAGGTTAACTCCTGGAATGAGGTAGGACGCGTGATTGAAAAACAGGGAGAAAAAGAAACCGGTCCGTCGACCTCGACGGTTTGAAATTGAAGTGTATAATACACGGTTTTTCGGGATTCCGTCCCTAAGAAAATTGTTCGGAAATCGCATAGAAAGTTCCTGGGGTGAGATAAAGCGGCCACGCAAAATTTGAGCACCAACGGAAGACATTTGGGGTGCGGTGTGCGAAACCAAAGATTCACCGAAACTCGGATTATCGTGAAAAATGCGTTAAAGCTCGTTATTTGAGGCTGAAATCGAACAGGTTAACTCCTGGAATGAGGTAGGACGCGTGATTGAAAAACAATGAGAAAAAGAAACCGGTCCTGATCGACCTCCCGAACTACCGAAGTTGAAGTGTATAATACACGGTTTTTCGGGATTCCGTGGTCCCGGAACAAAATTCTCCGGAAATCGCATCGAAAGTTCCTGGGTCAGATAAAGCGGCCACGCAAAATTTGAGCACCAACGTTAGACATTTGGAGGTGCTTGGTGTGCGAAACCAAAGATTCGCCAAACTCGGATTATCGTGAAAAATGCGTTAAAGCTCGTTATTTGAGGTGAAATCGAACAGTTAGCTCCTGGAATGAGGTAGGACGCGTGATTGAAAATCAGCGAGAAAAAGAAACCGGGTCCGGTACGACCTCCCGAACGGCTGAAATTGAAGTGTATAATACACGGTTTTTCGGGATTCCGTGGTCCCGGAAGAAAATTGTTCGGAAATCGCATAGAAAGTTTCTGGGGTCAGATAAAGCGGCCACGCAAAATTTGAGCACCAACGTTAGACATTTGGAGGTGCCGGTGTGCCAGAAACCAGCATTCGCCGAAACTCGGATTATCGTGAAAAATGCGTTAAAGCTCGTTATTTGAGGCTGAAATCGAACAGGTTAACTCCTGGAATGAGGTAGGACGTGTGATTGAAAAACAGGGAGAAAAAGAAACCGGGTCCGGTACGACCTCCCGAACGGCTGAAATTGAAGTGTATAATACACGGTTTTTCGGGATTCCGGGGTCCCGGAACAAAATTGTTCGGAAATCGCATAGAAAGTTCCTGGGGTCAGATAAAGCGGCCACGCAAAATTTGAGCACCAACGGAAGACATTTGGGGTGCGGTGTGCGAAAACCAAAGATTCGCGAAACTCGGATTATCGTGAAAAATGCGTTAAAGCTCGTTATTTGAGGTCAAATCGAACAGGTTAACTCCGGAATGAAGTAGGACGCGTGATTGAAAAACAGGAGAAAAAGAAACCGGGTCCGTTCGACCTCCCGAACGGTGAAATTGAAGTGTATAATACACGGTTTTTCGGGATTCCGGGTCCCTTTAACAAAATTCTCCGGAAATCGCATAGAAAGTTCCTGGGGTCAGATAAAGCGGCCACGCAAAATTTGAGCACCAACGTTAGACATTTGGAGGTGCCGGTGTGCGAAAACCAAAGATTCGCCGAAACTCGGATTATCGTGAAAAATGCGTTAAAGCTCGTTATTTGAGGCTGAAATCGAACAGGTTAACTCCTTGAATGAGGTAGGACGCGTGATTGAAAAACAGGGAGAAAAAGAAACCGGGTCCGGTACGATCTCCCGAACGGCTGAAATTGAAGTGTATAATACACGGTTTTTCTGGATTCCAGGGTCCCGGAACAAAATTCTCCGGAGATCGCATAGAAAGTTCCTGGGGGTCAGATAAAGCGGCCACGCAAAATTTGAGCACCAACGGAAGACATTTGAGGGTGCCGATGTGCCAGAAACTAGCATTCGCCGAAACTTAGATTATCGTGAAAAATGCGTTAAAGTTCGTTATTTGAGGCTGAAATCGAACAGGTTAACTCCTGGAATGAGGTAGGACGCGTGATTGAAAAACAAAGAAGAAAAAACCGGTCCTGTCGACCTCCCGAACGGCTGAAATTGAAGTGTATAATACACGGTTTTTCGGGATTCCGTGGTCCCGAACAAAATTCTCCGGAAATCGCATAGAAAGTTCCTGGGGTCGATAAAGCGGCCACGCAAAATTTGAGCACCAACGTTACACATTTGGAGGTGCTTGGTGTGCGAAAAACCAAAGATTCGCCGAAACTCGGATTATCGTGAAAAATGCGTTAAAGCTCGTTATTTGAGGCTGAAATCAAACAGGTTAACTCCTGGAATGAGGTAGGACGCGTGATTGAAAAACAAGGAGAAAAAGAAACCGGGTCCGGTACGACCTCCCGAACGGCTGAAATTGAAGTGTATAATACACGGTTTTTCGGGATTCCGGGGTCCCGGAAGAAAATTGTTCGGAAATCGCATAGAAAGTTCCTGGGGTCAGATAAAGCGGCCACGCAAAATTTGAGCACCAACGGAAGACATTTGGGGGTGCGGTGTGCGAAAACCAAAGATTCACCGAAACTCGGATTATCGTGAAAAATGCGTTAAAGCTCGTTATTTGAGGCTGAAATCGAACAGGTTAACTCCTGGAATGAGGTAGGACGCGTGATTGAAAAACAGCGAGAAAAAGAAACCGGGTCCGGTACGACCTCCCGAACGGCTGAAGTTGAAGTGTATAATACACGGTTTTTCGGGATTCCGTGGTCCCGGAACAAAATTCTCCGGAAATCGCATCGAAAGTTCCTGGGGTCAGATAAAGCGGCCATGCAAAATTTGAGCACCAACGTTAGACATTTGGAGGTGCCGGTGTGCCAGAAACCAGCATTCGCCGAAACTCGGATTATCGTGAAAAATGCGTTAAAGCTCGTTATTTGAGGCTGAAATCGAACAGGTTAACTCCCGGATTGAGGTAGGATGCGTGATTGAAAAACAGGGAGAAAAAGAAACCTGGTCCGTTACGACCTCCCGAACGGCTGAAATTGAAGTGTATAATACACGGTTTTTCGGGATTCCGTGGTCCCGGAACAAAATTCTCCGGAAATCGCATAGAAAGTTCATGGGGTCAGCTAAAGCGGCCACGCAAAATTTGAGCACCAACGGAAGACATTTGGGGTCTTGATGTGCAGAAACCGATTCGCCAAACTCGGATTATCGTGAAAAATGCGTTAAAGCTCGTTATTTGAGGCTGAAATCGAACAGGTTAGCTCCTGGAATGAGGTAGGACGCGTGATTGAAAATCAGCGAGAAAAAGAAACTGGGTCCGGTACGACCTCCCGAACGGCTGAAATTGAAGTGTATAATACACGGTTTTTCGGGATTCCGTGGTCCCGGAAGAAAATTGTTCGGAAATCGCATAGAAAGGTTCTGGGGTCAGATAAAGCGGCCACGCAAAATTTGAGCACCAACGTTAGACATTTGGAGGTGCCGGTGTGCCAGAAACCAGCATTCGCCGAAACTCGGATTATCGTGAAAAATGCGTTAAAGCTCGTTATTTGAGGCTGAAATCGAACAGGTTAACTCCTGGAATGAGGTAGGACGCGTGATTGAAAAACAGGGAGAAAAAGAAACCGGGTCCGTTACGACCTCCCGAACAGTTTGAAATTGAAGTGTATAATACACGGTTTTTCGGGATTCCGGTCCCTTAACAAAATTGTTCGGAAATCGCATAGAAAGTTCCCTGGGTCGAGATAAAGCGGCCACGCAAAATTTGAGCACCAACGGAAGACATTTGGGGTGCCGGTGTGCGAAAACCAAAGATTCGCGAAAACTCGGATTATCGTGAAAAATGCGTTAAAGCTCGTTATTTGAGGCTGAAATCGAACAGGTTAACTCCTGGAATGAGGTAGGACGCGTGATTGAAAAACTGGGAGAAAAAGAAACCGGGTCCGGTACGACCTCCCGAACGAATGAAATTGAAGTGTATAATACACGGTTTTTCGGGATTCCGGGGTCCCGGAACAAAATTCTCCGGAAATCGCATAGAAAGTTCCTGGGGTCAGATAAAGCGGCCACGCAAAATTTGAGCACCAACGTTAGACATTTGGAGGTGCCGGTGTGCGAAACCAAAGATTCGCCGAAAACTCGGATTATCGTGAAAAATGCGTTAAAGCTCGTTATTTGAGGTCAAATCGAACAGGTTAACTCCTTGAATGAGGTAGGACGCGTGATTGAAAAACAGGAGAAAAAGAAACCGGTCCCATTTACCTCCCGAACGGTGAAATTGAAGTGTATAATACACGGTTTTTCGGGATTCCGTGGTCCCGGAACAAAATTCTCCGTAAATCGCATAGAAAGTTCCTGGGGTCAGATAAAGCGGCCATGCAAAATTTGAGCACCAACGTTAGACATTTGGAGGTGCTTGGTGTGCGAAACCAAAGATTCGCCGAAACTCGGATTATCGTGAAAAATGCGTTAAAGCTCGTTATTTGAGGTCAAATCAAACAGTTAACTCCTGGAATGAGGTAGGACGCGTGATTGAAAAACAGGAGAAAAAGAAACCGGTCCTGATGCGACCTCCCGAACGGTTGAAATTGAAGTGTATAATACACGGTTTTTCGGATTCCGGGGTCCCGGAACAAAATTGTTCGGAAATCGCATAGAAAGTTCCTGGGGTCGATAAAGCGGCCACGCAAAATTTGAGCACCAACGGAAGACATTTGGGGTGTGCCGGTGTGCGAAAACCAAAGATTCGCCGAAACTCGGATTATCGTGAAAAATGCGTTAAAGCTCGTTATTTGAGGTTGAAATCGAACAGGTTAACTCCTGGAATGAGTTGGACGCGTGATTGAAAAACAGGGAGAAAAAGAAACCGGGTCCGATACGACCTCCCGAACGGCTGAAATTGAAGTGTATAATACACGGTTTTTCGGGATTCTGGTCCCTAACAAAATTCTCGAAATCGCATAGAAAGTTCCTGGGGTCAGATAAAGCGGCCACGCAAAATTTGAGCACCAACGTTAGACATTTGGAGGTGCGGTGTGCGAAAACCAAAGATTCGCCGAAACTCGATTATCGTGAAAAATGCGTTAAAGCTCGTTATTTGAGGGAAATCGAACAGGTTAACTCCGGAATGAGGTAGGATGCGTGATTGAAAAACAGGGAGAAAAAGAAACCGGGTCCGTTACGACCTCCCGAACGGCTGAAATTGAAGTGTATAATACACGGTTTTTCGGGATTCCGTGGTCCCGGAACAAAATTCTCCGGAAATCGCATAGAAAGTTCATGGGGTCAGCTAAAGCGGCCACGCAAAATTTGAGCACCAACGGAAGACATTTGGGGGTGCCGGTGTGCCAGAAACCAGCATTCGCCGAAACTCAGATTATCGTGAAAAATGCGTTAAAGCTCGTTATTTGAGGCTGAAATCGAACAAGTTAACTCCTGGAATGAGGTAGGACGCGTGATTGAAAATCAGCGAGAAAAAGAAATCGGGTCCGGTACGACCTCCCGAACGGCTGAAATTGAAGTGTATAATACACGGTTTTTCGGGATTCCGTGGTCCCGGAACAAAATTCTCCGGAAATCGCATAGAAAGTTCCTGGGGTCAGATAAAGCGGCCACGCAAAATTTGAGCACCAACGTTAGACACTTGGAGGTGCCGGTGTGCCAGAAACCAGCATTCGCCGAAACTCGGATTATCGTGAAAAATGCGTTAAAGCTCGTTATTTGAGGCTGAAATCAAACAGGTTAACTCCTGGAATGAGGTAGGACGCGTGATTGAAAATCAGCGAGAAAAAGAAACCGGGTCCGGTACGACCTCCCGAACGGCTGAAATTGAAGTGTATAATACACGGTTTTTCGGGATTCCGTGGTCCCGGAACAAAATTCTCCGGAAATCGCATAGAAAGTTCCTGGGGTCAGATAAAGCGGCCACGCAAAATTTGAGCACCAACGTTAGACACTTGGAGGTGCGGTGTGCGAAAACCAAAGATTCGCTAAAACTCGGATTATCGTGAAAAATGCGTTAAAGCTCGTTATTTGAGGTGAAATCAAACAAAGTTAACTCCTGGAATGAGGTAGGACGCGTGATTGAAAAACAGGGAGAAAAAGAAACCGGGTCCGATCGACCTCCCGAACGGTGAAATTGAAGTGTATAATACACGGTTTTTCGGGATTCCGGTCCCTAACAAAATTCTCCGGAAATCGCATAGAAAGTTCCTGGGGTCAGATAAAGTGGCCACGCAAAATTTGAGCACCAACGTTAGACATTTGGAGGTGCCGGTGTGCCAGAAACCAGCATTCGCCGAAACTCGTATTATCGTGAAAAATGCGTTAAAGCTCGTTATTTGAGGCTGAAATCGAACAGGTTAACTCCCGGAATGAGGTAGGATGCGTGATTGAAAAAGAGGGAGAAAAAGAAACCGGGTCCGTTACGACCTCCCGAACGGCTGAAATTGAAGTGTATAATACACGGTTTTTCGGGATTCCGTGGTCCCGGAACAAAATTCTCCGGAAATCGCATAGAAACTTCATGGGGTCAGCTAAAGCGGCCACCAAAATTTGAGCACCAACGGAAGACATTTGGGGGTGCCGGTGTGCCAGAAACCAGCATTCGCCGAAACTCAGATTATCGTGAAAAATGCGTTAAAGCTCGTTATTTGAGGCTGAAATCGAACAGGTTAACTCCTGGAATGAGGTAGGACGCGTGATTGAAAATCAGCGAGAAAAAGAAACCGGGTCCTGTACGACCTCCCGAACGGCTGAAATTGAAGTGTATAATACACGGTTTTTCGGGATTCCGTGGTCCCGGAACAAAATAATCCGGAAATCGCATAGAAAGTTCCTGGGGTTAGATAAAGCGGCCACGCAAAATTTGAGCACCAACGTTAGACATTTGGAGGTGCCGGTGTGCCAGAAACCAGCATTCGCCGAAACTCGGATTATCTTGAAAAATGCGTTAAAGCTCGTTATTAGAGGCTGAAATCGAACAGGTTAACTCCGGAATGAGGTAGGATGCGTGATTGAAAAACAGGAGAAAAAGAAACCGGTCCGTTACGACCTCCCGAACTACCGAAATTGAAGTGTATAATACACGGTTTTTCGGGATTCCGGTCCCGAACAAAATTCTCGGGAATCGCATAGAAAGTTCCTGGGGTCTGATAAAGCGGCCACGCAAAATTTGAGCACCAACGGAAGACATTTGGAGGTGCCGGTGTGCGAAAACCAAAGATTCGCGAAACTGGATTATCGTGAAAAATGCGTTAAAGCTCGTTATTTGAGGCTGAAATCGAACAGGTTAACTCCCGGAATGAGGTAGGATGCGTGATTGAAAAACAGGGAGAAAAAGAAACCGGGTCCGTTACGACCTCCCGAACGGCTGAAATTGAAGTGTATAATACACGGTTTTTCGGGATTCCGTGGTCCCGGAACAAAATTCTCCGGAAATCGCATAGAAACTTCATGGGGTCAGCTAAAGCGGCCACGCAAAATTTGAGCACCAACGGAAGACATTTGGGGGTGCCGGTGTGCCAGAAACCAGCATTCGCCGAAACTCGGATTATCGTGAAAAATGCGTTAAAGCTCGTTATTTGAGGTCAAATCGAAAAGTTAACTCCTGGAATGAGGTAGGACGCGTGATTGAAAATCAGCGAAAAAGAAACCGGTCCTAGATTTACCTCCCGAACGGTGAAATTGAAGTGTATAATACACGGTTTTTCGGGATTCCGTGGTCCCGGAACAAAATTCTCCGGAAATCGCATAGAAAGTTCCTGGGGTCAGATAAAGCGGCCACGCAAAATTTGAGCACCAACGTTAGACATTTGGAGGTGCCGGTGTGCCAGAAACCAGCATTCGCCGAAACTCGGATTATCTTGAAAAATGCGTTAAAGCTCGTTATTTGAGGCTGAAATCGAACAGGTTAACTCCCGGAATGAGGTAGGATGCGTGATTGAAAAACAGGGAGAAAAAGAAACCGGGTCCGTTACGACCTCCCGAACGGCTGAAATTGAAGTGTATAATACACGGTTTTTCGGGATTCCGGGGTCCCGGAACAAAATTCTCCGGGAATCGCATAGAAAGTTCCTGGGGTCAGATAAAGCGGCCACGCAAAATTTGAGCACCAACGGAAGACATTTGGGGTGCCGGTGTGCGAAACCAAAGATTCGCGAAACTCGGATTATCGTGAAAAATGCGTTAAAGCTCGTTATTTGAGGCTGAAATCGAACAGGTTAACTCCTGGAATGAGGTAGGACGCGTGATTGAAAACAGGGAGAAAAAGAAACCGGGTCCAAGATCGACCTCCCGAACTAGTGAAATTGAAGTGTATAATACACGGTTTTTCGGGGTCCCGAACAAAATTCTCCGGAAATCGCATAGAAAGTTCCTGGGGTCGATAAAGCGGCCACGCAAAATTTGAGCACCAACGGAAGACATTTGGGGTGCTTGTGTGCCGAGAAACCCAAAGATTCGCCGAAACTCGGATTATCGTGAAAAATGCGTTAAAGCTCGTTATTTGAGGTGAAATCAAACAGTTAACTCCTGGAATGAGGTAGGACGCGTGATTGAAAAACAGGAGAAAAAGAAACCGGTCCCTGACGACCTCCCGAACTAGGTGAAATTGAAGTGTATAATACACGGTTTTTCGGGATTCCGGGGTCCCGGAACAAAATTGTCCGGAAATCTCATAGAAATTTCCTGGGGTCAGATAAAGCGGCCACGCAAAATTTGAGCACCAACGGAAGACATTTGGGGGTGCCGGTGTGCGAAAACCAAAGATTCACCGAAACTCGGATTATCGTGAAAAATGCGTTAAAGCTCGTTATTTGAGGTCAAATCAAACAGGTTAAGTCCTTGAATGAGGTAGGACGCGTGATTGAAAAACAGGAGAAAAAGAAACCGGTCCTGATCGACCTCCCGAACGATCAAATTGAAGTGTATAATACACGGTTTTTCGGGATTCTCGGTCCCGAACAAAATTGTCCGGGAATCTCATAGAAAGTTCCTGGGGTCAGATAAAGCGGCCACGCAAAATTTGTGCACCAACGGAAGACATTTGGGGGTGCCGGTGTGCCAGAAACCAGCATTCGCCGAAACTCGGATTTTCGTAAAAAATGCGTTAATGCTCGTTATTTGAGGTCAAATCAAACAGGTTACCTCTAGAATGAGGTAGGACGCGTGATTGAAAACAGGAGAAAAAGAAACCGGGTCCAAGATCGACCTCCCGAACGGCTGAAATTGAAGTGTATAATACACGGTTTTTCGGGATTCCGGGGTCCCGGAACAAAATTGTCCGGAAATCGCATAGAAAGTTCCTGGGGTCAGATAAAGCGGCCACACAAAATTTGAGCACCAACGGAAGACATTTGGGGTGCGGTGTACTTAAACCAAAGATTCACCAAAACTCGGATTATCGTGAAAAATGCGTTAAAGCTTGTTATTTGAGGCTGAAATCAAACATGTTAACTCCTGGAATGAGGTAGGACGCGTGATTGAAAAACAGGGAGAAAAGAAACCGTGTCCCAGATTTACCTCCCGAACGGCTGAAATTGAAGTGTAATACATGGTTATTCGGGATTCCGGGGTCCCGAAACAAAATTCGCCGGAAATCGCATAGAAAGTTCCTGGGGTCAGATAAAGCGGCCACGCAAAATTTGAGCACCAACGGAAGACATTTGGGGGTGCCGATGTGCCAGAAACCAGCATTCGCCGAAACTCGGATTTTCGTAAAAAATGCGTTAATGCTCGTTATTTGAGGCTGAAATCAAACAGGTTAAGTCCTTGAATGAGGTAGGACGCGTGATTGAAAAACAGGGAGAAAAAGAAACCGGGTCCGGTACGACCTCCCGAACGACTGAAATTGAAGTGTATAATACACGGTTTTTCGGGATTCCGGGGTCCCGGAACAAAATTGTCCGGGAATCTCATAGAAAGTTCCTGGGGTCAGATAAAGCGGCCACGCAAAATTTGTGCACCAACGGAAGACATTTGGGGGTGCCGGTGTGCCAGAAACCAGCATTCGCCGAAACTCGGATTTTCGTAAAAAATGCGTTAATGCTCGTTATTTGAGGCTGAAATCAAACAGGTTACCTCCTAGAATGAGGTAGGACGCGTGATTGAAAACAGGGAGAAAAAGAAACCGGGTCCAGTACGACCTCCCGAACGGCTGAAATTGAAGTGTATAATACACGGTTTTTCGGGATTCCGGGGTCCCGGAACAAAATTGTCCGGAAATCGCATAGAAAGTTCCTGGGGTCAGATAAAGCGGCCACACAAAATTTGAGCACCAACGGAAGACATTTGGGGGTGCCGGTGTACCAGAAACCAGCATTCACCAAAACTCGGATTATCGTGAAAAATGCGTTAAAGCTTGTTATTTGAGGCTGAAATCAAACATGTTAACTCCTGGAATGAGGTAGGACGCGTGATTGAAAAACAGGGAGAAAAGAAACCGTGTCCGGTACGACCTCCCGAACGGCTGAAATTGAAGTGTAATACATGGTTATTCGGGATTCCGGGGTCCCGAAACAAAATTCGCCGGAAATCGCATAGAAAGTTCCTGGGGTCAGATAAAGCGGCCACGCAAAATTTGAGCACCAACGGAAGACATTTGGGGGTGCCGATGTGCCAGAAACCAGCATTCGCCGAAACTCGGATTATCGTGAAAAATGCGTTATAGCTCGTTATTTGAGGCTGAAATCGAACAGGTTAACTCCTGAAATGAGGTAGGACACGTTATTGAAAAACTGGGAGAAAAAGAAACCGGGTCCGGTACGACCTCCCGAACGGCTGAAATTGAAGTGTATAATACACGGTTTTTCGGGATTCCGGGGTCCCGGAACAAAATTCTTCGGAAATCACATAGAAAGTTCCTGGGGTCAGATAAAGCGGACACGGAAAATTTGAGCACCAACGGAAGACATTTGGGGTGCTTGGTGTGCGAAACCAAATTCGCAAAACTCGGATTATCGTGAAAAATGAGTTAAAGCTCGTTATTAGAGGCTGAAATCGAACAGGTTAACTTCCGGAATGAGGTAGGACGCGTGATTGAAAAATAGGGAGAAAAAGAAACCGTGTCCGGTACGACCTCCCGAACGGCTGAAATTGAAGTTTATAAATACACGGTTTTTCGGGATTCCGGGGTCCCGGAACAAAATTCTCCGGAAATCGCATAGAAAGTTCCTGGGGTCAGATGAAGCGGCCACGAAAAATTTGAGCACCAACGGAAGACATTTGGGGGTGCCGGTGTGCCAGAAACCAGCATTCGCCGAAACTCGGATTATCGTGAAAAATGTGTTAAAGCTCGTTATTTGAGGCTGAAATCGAACAGGCTAACTCCCTAAATGAGGTAGGACGCGTGATGGATAAACAGGGAGAAAAAGAAACCGGGTCCGGTACGACCTCCCGAACGGCTGAAATTGAAGTGTATAATACACGGTTTTTCGGGATTCCGGGGTCCCGGAACAAAATTCTCCGGAAATCGCATAGAAAGTTTCTGGGGTCAGATAAAGCGACCACGCAAAATTTGAGCACCAACGAAAGACATTTGGGGTTGCCGGTGTGCCAGAAACCAGCATTCGCCGAAACTCGGATTATCGTGAAAAATGCGTTAAAGCTCGTTATTTGAGGCTGAAATCGAACAGGTAAGCTCCCGGAATGAGGTAGGACGCGTGATTGAAAAACAAGGAGAAAAAGAAACCGGGTCCGGTACGACCTCCCGAACGGCTGAAATAGAAGTGTATAATACACGGTTTTTCGGGATTCCGGGGTCCCGGAACAAAATTCTCCGGAAATCGCATAGAAAGTTCTTGGGGTCAGATAAAGCGGCCATGCAAAATTTGAGCACCAACAGAAGACATTTGGGGGTGCCGGTGTGCCAGAAACCAGCATTTGCCGAAACTCAGATTATCGTGAAAAATGCGTTAAAGCTCATTATTTGAGGCTGAAATCGAACAGGTTAACTCCTGGAATGAGGTAGGACGCGTGATTGAAAAATAGGGAGAAAAAGAAACCGGGTCCGGTACGACATCCCGAACGGCTGAATTTGAAGTGTATAATACACGGGTTTTCGGGATTCTAGGGTCCCGGAACAAAATTCTCCGAAAATCGCACAGAAAGTTCCTGGGGTCAGATAAAGCGGCCACGTAAAATTTGAGCACCAACGGAAGACATTTGGGCATGTCGGTGTGCCAGAAACTAGCATTCGTCGAAACTCGGATTATCGTGAAAAATGCGTTAAAGCTCGTTATTTGAGGCTGAAATCGAACAGGTTAACTCCTGGAATGAGGTAGGACGCGTGGTTGAAAAACAGGGAGAAAAAGAAACCGGGTCCGGTACGACCTCCCGAACGGCTGAAATTGAAGTGTATAATACACGGTTTTTGGGGATTCCGGGGTCCCGGAACAAAATTCTCCGGAAATCGCATAGAAAGTTCCTGGGGTCAGATAAAGCGGCCACGCAAAATTTGAGCACCAACGGAAGACATTTGGGGGTGCCGATGTGCCAGAAACCAGCTGTAACACCCGCATTTTTTTTTTCCATCGTAATATTAGTTAGTCTCGAGTTTTAATTTGCTTATTCCATAATAT
This sequence comes from Silene latifolia, assembly GCF_048544455.1. Lineage (NCBI taxonomy): Eukaryota > Viridiplantae > Streptophyta > Magnoliopsida > Caryophyllales > Caryophyllaceae > Silene > Silene latifolia. The sequence continues at coordinate 199,658,834 of NC_133526.1, forward strand.
AATATTTCTATAAACCATCATATTTATTTTAAATAGACCGCGTTATTTTGTGTAGTGAGACCGTCTGGAGACCGAGTTTCAACTTTATGTTTCTTAAAGAACCGTAACGGATTGACCGCATATCTTTATCAAGTGGACAATTAAAATAACAAACCCACTTTTCAAATAGGTTAATGGATATCCCTCGTATTCTTAGGGTTAAAATAATATATATATAATGAGGAGTTGTTAGCAAACAAAGTCCTAATTTCAAAGAAACCAAGTCTCTTCTATTTCTTCATTATTCTAGCTTAGCAAACTCCCATTTTCGGCGAGCCTGTTCTCTCTCGTTTCTTAACGGTTTCCGATAATTTTTGCGCCATTCTCTTCATCTCGCGGTAAGCTTTCCATTCGTACCATTTCCGTTTTACTTCGCCTCATATAATAGGTTGTCCAGTAGCTTTAAAACGTGTATGTTTAACGCCGTTTCCGTTCCGATTTCGACGTAGGCTCAAACTCGGACGACCCGGACGCCGACTCTTACGTTGTTGACGATTCCATTGAAGATTAAGCACTAAAAAGGTAACGTAGACGACTGTCCTCGGTATTACGTCATGATTTTTGCGGTCTAGTATGCTAGATTGTTTAATAATGGTGCAAGTTATTTACCCCTTTGGCTTATGTTGATTGATCAAATGAAGATTGTTAGTAGTTTGGTTATGTTAGTCCTATTACCGTTTGCGTATATAGTATATTCAATAAAATATGACGACGTAAGCGACGAGTGAGATATTATATTTAGTTGTTACCATGAAAAAGAAAACTATTGAATTCATAAGCGACATCATCATCATGATCATACAATTATTAATTCGGATCTATAGTAAAAATAGAGAGATTGGAAGTGGGAATTGGAATCGGGTTATACGCACTAACATTGTGTGATTATTTTAAAGTTTGGTTGGTATTGTATTTAAACTATTGATTCTTTGACATCGACTCGCGGCTAAGTGTTTTTAAATCTTGTCGTCTAGTTAGTAATTAAAACTAATGATGGTTTTGGTTTTAATAATGGATTAATGGTGTTGCACACTTACGAAAAGTAGGCTAGACTTCTTATTTTACTACTAGCACATAAAAGCATCTCAATTAGCACATAATCATACGACCCCAAACAATAGTAATTACAATAGGATCGGTAGAATCGTGTTACCTTAATCACACAAAGGAAATAGTTGGGAATAACATCAAACTGTAACCAATGAGTGAAACAAGAAGTCGGTATAGTCGCTGGAAACATAACTATGATAGTATTTGCCATTGTGATCGAGATGACGACATAAATATATTAATTGAAGCAACGGAATGTCATGTGGCTTGACAATATTAAATGGGCAACAAGAGAGCAATTATTGTTAGCCGCACTAACAGAATGGGGTAGGAAGAAAAAGATGTGATAATTATATCAAATGGGCAACATAATTACGTACGCATGCATACACTAATACACTAATTAATACATATCTTAAATGATTGTTTTATTAAATATAATAAGAAGGGAGTAGGTACAAGCAATTGTTTGTGTTTGTTCTCAGAAAGAAGAGAAAGGAAAGTGGTGTGGGGACATACAACAACCACACTCACATAATATACAATAATAATGATAGTTTTAGTGCCTTCGTTTAGCCTGCTTATTAAATCAAAAGAGTGGAGTATGTTGCATGCAAAGTTATGTCTGGTGATCGGTCATGCTATAATATGTAGTATATAATATTAAAAGCATGTTTGTGGATGCTGTTGTCATTTTTGCATTCAACTGACTGTCGTAAGTTTTATAATTGTTTGTCCATATTAATTAGTTAGCCAACGTAAGTATGAATCGTCTTATATTATCCGCTTCACTTATATCCTAGTAGCTGTGTGTATGGGCAGTCTAGGCAGGTTGGAGTCGTCCTATTAGCCCGGTTGTTTATAGGCTAATATGGAGTCTATGGGGTCATCAGCCCGGATGTTTATAGGCTTGGTGATCGTCTAATCGGGGCGTTTGTCCCGAGAGTGTGGCCATACTTAGACTAGGACCGTATATTTATCGTAGTCCTACCGTAGGGATAAGGTAACAGTGATGGGTTGCCTTGACGTTTCGCCTTACTGAGTGGTAACTGATTTAATATGTTTGGTATAATAAGTTTACCTTTATTAAATGAGTCATTTGATTTATTTAGTTTAAAGTATGATTAATTTATAATGAGTTTATAATTTTAATTGTATAATATGTTTACTGGTAAGTCATTTGTTCATTATTGATCTATCTTAATTACTTGGTTGCTTTATCGTGATGTAATATGGCTGGGAGGACGTCCGAGTTACTCCCCATCGATCGTGTACATCATTCTTCTTATGACTGACAGGTGGATGATGGTTGCTTATTTTGTCTGGGGTTGCATCGAGTGAGCTAGCGAGCGCCTTTGTTTAGTGCACTCTTTTAGTTTTATTTGACTTTGGTTAAAACTTTTATTTCCTTTTGGTTATAGGGGTATTTATTCCCCGTAGACCTTGTATTTCCATTTGAGCACTTGGTTTTATTTAGTAGCCACCGCGGTGTCGAGGTGTTTCCGCCACCTTGAACTTAATTTGCATTCTTTGTTTTACCGTGGTTGTTACGGTTGGTATCGAGCATGGTTGCTCCCGACGCTTACACTCGGTAAACCCAAATAAAATATTAAATTTTAAGCTTAACCTTAATGACTAAAGTGAGAGATGGGTAGACAGTTAAGGACCTAAGGTGGTAGGCTGCATGTGTTTGTTTGCTTGGGTGATTAGCACCATTGTTAGGGTCTAACCTCGGCTTATTTTGAGTAAAGATGACAGCAGACCTGGTAACGTGAACAATGCGATTCTCGAAGCTCTTACTCATTTGCTCCAGAATCAGAATTGTAACAACAACAACAACCACAACAACAACAACAACAACCAGAACCAGTATACAAATATTGCAAGCCGGATTGCGAGGAGTAACGCCAAGATTTATGATGGAACTGTTGATCCTGTGCTGATGTCAGAGTGGACCAGAGACATGGAGAAGCATTTCATTCTGTACCGTGTTGCAGAGGCCGATAAAGTTAACATTGCTGCACATTTTCTCGAGAAGGAAGCGGATCATTGGTGGGCTATGACTGGTCCCACTGCTACTTTGGAACCATGTTTTGGCTGGGAGAGATTCAAGACTCTTTTGGAAGCAAGATTCTATCCTGCTCAATTGAAACACCAGAAGATGGCAGAGTTCCTGAATTTCAAGCAAGGGGATTCGTCCGTACAAGAATATACTGACCAGTTTAATGCTCTAGCCCATTTTGCTGAACCTATGATTCCTAATGAAGCCCAGAAGACTTTCTTTTTCAGGCAGGGGTTAAAGGCTAAGATCCAGGGTATGGTGAGAAGAGATACTGATACATTCGCGCGTGTTTACGATGAAGCTCTTTGGGCTGAGGGTGCTATTGAAGCTGTCAGACTTGAAGCGGTAGCTGAGACTGCTAAATCTTCCAAGAGGCCATTTACTCCTTCTACTTCGCATCCTACGATTTCAAGAAGGGCAAGCATGAGAACCAAAGGATTTCGGAAGAATGTTCCGAGCAAGGACAAAGTATGCTACAGTTGCCAGAAGACCTACCATCCTGGGAGGGACTGTAAGGGTAATCCTTTGGGATGTTATAATTGCAAAGAACAAGGTCACAAAGCTGCTGATTGTCCCAAGAAAGATACTACTCCTACTGCAGCGAATGTTCCTAAGCCGAAGGGACGTATCTTCGTGATGAGCCGTGCTGAGGCTGAGGCACACCCAGATGTGATTACTGGTATGTTTACAGTTTCAGATATTCCTGCTTATATTTTATTCGACATCGCATCTCTTTCTTTTATATCCGTATCCTTTGCCAAGAAAGTCGCTCTTGTTTCCCATTCTCACCGAGACCACTCCTATATCTTTACCGTCCGTGAAGTTGTTTCATGTTCCACGGTATTCAAGGATGTTCCTATCTCTATTGTGGGATCTATCCTTCCAGCTACTCTTATTAGTTTCTCTTTAGCCGAGTTTGACATCATTCTAGGCATGGATTGGTTATCCTGTTACGATGCTAGATTTCAATGCGAGACCAAAGATTTTTCTTAAGAGTCCGTGTGGTACGAAGTTGACTTATAAGGGAATGAGAATGCAACCATGTATCAAGTTAATTTCAGCAATGAAGCTTATTGGCATGCAGAGGAAATGACATGAAGTGTATCTATGTGTGGTGACGAATGCTCCATCGTTACCGAAACTTGAAGATGTTCCGGTTGTCAGTGGGTATGCAGATGTTTTTCCAGATGAGCTACCAGGTATACCTCCGGAGAGGGATGTTGAGTTTGCTATCGATCTTGTACCAGGGACCGGACCTATTGCGAAGGCTCCATATCGTATGGCTCCTATCGAATTGCAAGAATTGAAGAAGCAGTTAGATGAGATGATCGAGAAGGGTTTTATCCGCCCGAGTGCTTCTCCTTGGGGTGCTCCTGTTTTGTTCGTCAAGAAGAAGGATGGTAGTATGAGATTGTGTATAGACTACCGTGAGCTGAACCGCGTGACCATCAAGAATAAGTACCCGTTGCCCAGGATTAATGATTTGTTCGATCAGTTGAGGGGTGCAGGTGTGTTCTCCAAGATTGATTTGAGATCGGGCTATCATCAGATTCCAGTTAAAGAGGCTGACATCCCGAAGACAAACGACTTTTAGTACAAGATATGGTCATTATGAGTTTAAGGTGATGCCTTTTGGTTTGACGAATGCTCCTGCAGTTTTCATGGACCAGATGAATAGGACGTTCAGGGAGTTTTTGGATAAGTGTGTGGTGGTTTTCATTGATGACATCTTGATCTATTCCAAGGATGAGAACGAGCATAAAGCGCATCTTCGCGCAATACTCGATATTCTTCGTAAACAAAAATGGTATGCAAAGTTCTCTAAGTGTGAATTCTGGTTAAAGGAGGTGTCGTTTTTGGGGCATATCATCTCAAAGGAAGGTGTAATGGTGGATCCATCTAAGGTGGAGGCTGTTTTGGAATGGAAGAGTCCAACTAGTGTCAATGAGATTCGAAGCTTCTTGGGTTTGGCTGGTTATTACCGCAGATTTGTCAAGGATTTTTCTAAACTGGCGAGACCGATGACTCAGTTGCTGAAGAAGGAATCAAAGTTTATTTGGTCTGAGGCATGTGAGAAAGCTTTTCAAGAGTTGAAAGCAAGACTGACTTCTGCTCCTGTTTTGACCTTACCCGAAGATGGTGTTGAGTTTGACATCTTTTGCGATGCTTCTAAGAATGGGTTGGGGTGTGTCCTGATGCAAAATAGAAAGGTGATTGCTTATGCTTCAAGGCAGTTGAAAGTTCACGAGGTGAATTATCCGACGCACGATATAGAGTTAGCAGCTGTGGTACATGCTCTTAAGATATGGCGACACTACTTGATTGGAGTTCAATGCCGCATCTACACCGACCACAAGAGTCTCAAGTACATTTTCACTCAGAAGGACTTAAACGCGAGACAAAGACGCTGGTTAGAGTTGGTTAATGATTATGATGTGGAGTTGATTTATCATGAAGGGAAGGCCAATGTTGTAGCCGATGCTCTCGGTGGAAGACCGTTCATTCTCGTTAACTCTATCGAATTTTGCCAAATGATTTGTGTGCGAAATTCGGAAGCTTAATTTGGAATTTGTGGAACCTAGTAGTGCATATCTGAATGCCATGGTGGCTGAACCGGAGTTGTTCCGGGAGATCCGAGAGAGGCAGGTAGCTGATTCTAAATTGGCTGAGATCCGTTCTAAGTTGGATAGTGGTAAAGCTGTTGGTTTTGAAGTCAATCCAGATGGGGTTCTCAAGTTTCGAGGTAGATGGTGTATCCCTGACGATGTCGAGTTGAAAGTAAAGATTTTGAGTGAGGCGCATAACACACCGTATTCAGTGCATCCAGGTGGTGATAAGATGTATCAAGATTTGAAGCTCCAGTTTTGGTGGCCCCGCATGAGGAATGACATTGCTGAGTATGTGAGTAAGTGTCTTACTTGTCAGCAGGTTAAAATTGATCATAAGAGACCAGGTGGTTTGTTGCAACCGTTGGCGATTCCTACTTGGAAGTGGGAGTCTATCTCTATGGACTTTGTGATGGCATTGCCAAGAACTGTTGGTGGTAAAGATGCCGTTTGGGTGATCGTGGATCGTCTGACGAAGTGTGCTCGTTTCGTGCCAATCAAGGAGACTTGGAGTTTAGATCGTTTGGCAAGTGCTTATGTGAATGAGATAGTAAGATATCACGGTGTTCCTTTGGAGATTGTGTCCGATCGAGATCCAAGATTTTGTTCCGTTTTTGGCAAGCGTTGCGAAAGGCTATGGGTAGTAAGTTAATGATGAGTACAGCTTTTCATGCCGCTACAGATGGACAGACGGAGAGAACTATTCAAACCCTTGAAGACATGCTCCGTGCTTGTGCCTTGGATTTTCAAGCGAGTTGGGAGAAGAATTTACCTTTGGTCGAGTTTTCCTACAATAACGATTATCATGCAAGCATCAAGATGGCTCCTTATGAGGCTTTGTACGGGAAGAAATGCCGCAGCCCATTATGTTGGGATCAAGCTGGTGAAGTCCGTGAATTGGGTCCTGAGAAGCTACAAGAGACCATTGACGGCGTCAAACTGATTCGAGAAAGGATGAAGGCAGCTCAAGATAGACAAAAATCTTATGCAGATATAAGACGATGACCTTTAGAGTTCGAGGTGGGTGACAAGGTGTTTCTCAAAGTTTCTCCGATGAAGGGTGTTAAAAGGTTTGGGATCAAAGGGAAGCTGAGTCCTAAGTATGTGGGTCCTTATGAGGTGATCAAGAGATTTGGTCCAAAGGGCGTATAGGTTGGAGTTGCCAGCTAGTCTTGGGAAGGTTCATGACGTGTTCCATGTTTCTCGGAGGAAGTACATTAGCGATCCCAATCCACGTCCCGCAGATCAAGTCTTGGAAATTGAGCCTAACCTAACCTACGAGGAACGACCGATTCACATCTTGGATAAGAAGGAAAAACGCCTTAGAAATAAGGTTGTACCTTTAGTGAAAGTCCTTTGGAGGTGCGACAAGTTCGAGGAAGAGACATGGGAAACTGAAGACTCTATGCGAGTAAAGCACCCACATCTTTTTGAGAGAGGTGATTAATTATTATTGTCCTATTTAATTCGATCCTTTCTTTCACATTTTTTTTAACTTCGTTTTCTCGCGTTAAGTTTCGAGGACGAAACTTTTTAAAAGTAGGGAGAGACTCGTAACACCCGCATTTTTTTTTCCATCGTAATATTAGTTAGTCTCGAGTTTTAATTTGCTTATTCCATAATATAATATTTCTATAAACCATCATATTTATTTTAAATAGACCGCGTTATTTTGTGTAGTGAGACCGTCTGGAGACCGAGTTTCAACTTTATGTTTCTTAAAGAACCGTAACGGATTGACCGCATATCTTTATCAAGTGGACAATTAAAATAACAAACCCACTTTTCAAATAGGTTAATGGATATCCCTCGTATTCTTAGGGTTAAAATAATATATATATAATGAGGAGTTGTTAGCAAACAAAGTCCTAATTTCAGCAAACCAAGTCTCTTCTATTTCTTCATTATTCTAGCTTAGCAAACTCCCATTTTCGGCGAGCCTGTTCTCTCTCGTTTCTTAACGGTTTCCAGTAATTTTTGCGCCATTCTCTTCATCTCGCGGTAAGCTTTCCATTCGTACCATTTCCGTTTTACTTCGCCTCATATAATAGGTTGTCCAGTAGCTTTAAAACGTGTATGTTTAACGCCGTTTCCGTTCCGATTTCGACGTAGGCTCAAACTCGGACGACCCGGACGCCGACTCTTACGTTGTTGACGATTCCATTGAAGATTAAGCACTAAAAAGGTAACGTAGACGACTGTCCTCGGTATTACGTCATGATTTTTGCGGTCTAGTATGCTAGATTGTTTAATAATGGTGCAAGTTATTTACCCCTTTGGCTTATGTTGATTGATCAAATGAAGATTGTTAGTAGTTTGGTTATGTTAGTCCTATTACCGTTTGCGTATATAGTATATTCAATAAAATATGACGACGTAAGCGACGAGTGAGATATTATATTTAGTTGTTACCATGAAAAAGAAAACTATTGAATTCATAAGCGACATCATCATCATGATCATACAATTATTAATTCGGATCTATAGTAAAAATAGAGAGATTGGAAGTGGGAATTGGAATCAGGTTGTACGCACTAACATTGTGTGATTATTTTAAAGTTTGGTTGGTATTGTATTTAAACTATTGATTCTTTGACATCGACTCGCGGCTAAGTGTTTTTAAATCTTGTCGTCTAGTTAGTAATTAAAACTAATGATGGTTTTGGTTTTAATAATGGATTAATGGTGTTGCACACTTACGAAAAGTAGGCTAGACTTCTTATTTTACTACTAGCACATAAAAGCATCTCAATTAGCACATAATCATACGACCCCAAACAATAGTAATTACAATAGGATCGGTAGAATCGTGTTACCTTAATCACACAAAGGAAATAGTTGGGAATAACATCAAACTGTAACCAATGAGTGAAACAAGAAGTCGGTATAGTCGCTGGAAACATAACTATGATAGTATTTGCCATTGTGATCGAGATGACGACATAAATATATTAATTGAAGCAACGGAATGTCATGTGGCTTGACAATATTAAATGGGCAACAAGAGAGCAATTATTGTTAGCCGCACTAACAGAATGGGGTAGGAAGAAAAAGATGTGATAATTATATCAAATGGGCAACATAATTACGTACGCATGCATACACTAATACACTAATTAATACATATCTTAAATGATTGTTTTATTAAATATAATAAGAAGGGAGTAGGTACAAGCAATTGTTTGTGTTTGTTCTCAGAAAGAAGAGAAAGGAAAGTGGTGTGGGGACATACAACAACCACACTCACATAATATACAATAATAATGATAGTTTTAGTGCCTTCGTTTAGCCTGCTTATTAAATCAAAAGAGTGGAGTATGTTGCATGCAAAGTTATGTCTGGTGATCGGTCATGCTATAATATGTAGTATATAATATTAAAAGCATGTTTGTGGATGCTTGTTGTCATTTTTGCATTCAACCGATCGTCGTAAGTTTTATAATTGTTTGTCCATATTAATTAGTTAGCCAACGTAAGTATGAATCGTCTTATATTATCCGCTTCACTTATATCCTAGTAGCTGTGTGTATGGGCGATCTAGGCAGTTTGAGTCGTCCTATTAGCCCGGTTGTTTATAGGCTAATATGGAGTCTATGGGGTCATCAGCCCGGATGTTTATAGGCTTGGTGATCGTCTAATCGGGGCGTTTGTCCCGAGAGTGTGGCCATACTTAGACTAGGACCGTATATTTATCGTAGTCCTACCGTAGGGATAAGGTAACAGTGATGGGTTGCCTTGACGTTTCGCCTTACTGAGTGGTAACTGATTTAATATGTTTGGTATAATAAGTTTACCTTTATTAAATGAGTCATTTGATTTATTTAGTTTAAAGTATGATTAATTTATAATGAGTTTATAATTTTAATTGTATAATATGTTTACTGGTAAGTCATTTGTTCATTATTGATCTATCTTAATTACTTGGTTGCTTTATCGTGATGTAATATGGCTGGGAGGACGTCCGAGTTACTCCCCACTGACTGTGGCTGTCATTCTTATGACTGACAGGTGGATGATGGTTGCTTATTTTGTCTGGGGTTGCATCGAGTGAGCTAGCGAGCGCCTTTGTTTAGTGCACTCTTTTAGTTTTATTTGACTTTGGTTAAAACTTTTATTTCCTTTTGGTTATAGGGGTATTTATTCCCCGTAGACCTTGTATTTCCATTTGAGCACTTGGTTTTATTTAGTAGCCACCGCGGTGTCGAGGTGTTTCCGCCACCTTGAACTTAATTTGCATTCTTGTTTTACCGTGGTTGTTACACCAGCATTCACCGAAACTCGGATTATCGTGAAAAATGCGTTAAAGCTCGTTATTTGAGGCTGAAATCGAACAGGTTAACTCCTGGAATGAGGTAGGAAGCGTGATTGAAAAACAGGGAGAAAAATAAACCGGTCCGCATTTACCTCCCGAATGGCTGAAATTGAAGTGTATAATACACGGTTTTTCGGGATTCCGGGGTCCCGGAACAAAATTTTCCGGAAATCGCATAGAAAGTTCCTAGGGTCAGATAAAGCGGCCACGGAAAATTTGAGCACCAACGGAAGACATTTGGGGGTGCCGGTGTGCCAGAAACCAGCATTCGCCGAAACTCGGATTATCGTGAAAAATGAGTTAAAGCTCGTTATTAGAGGCTGAAATCGAACAGGTTAACTTCCGGAATGAGGTAGGACGCGTGATTGAAAAACAGGGAGAAAAAGAAACCGTGTCCGGTACGACCTCCCGAACGGCTGAAATTGAAGTGTAATACACGGTTTTTCGGGATTCCGTGGTCCCGGAACAAAATTCTCCGGAAATCGCATAGAAAGTTCCTGGGGTCAGATAAAGCGGCCACGCAAAATTTGAGCACCAACGGAAGACATTTGGGGCTGCCGGTGTGCCAGAAACCAGCATTCGCCGAAACTCGGATTATCGTGAAAAATGCGTTAAAGCTCGTTATTTGAGGCTGAAATCGAACAGGTTAACTCCCGGAATGAGGTGGGACGCGTGATTGAAAATCAGAGAGAAAAAGAAACCGGGTCCGATACGACCTCCCGAACGGCTGAAATTGAAGTTTATAAATACACGGTTTTTCGGGATTCCGGGGTCCCGGAACAAAATTCTCCGGAAATCGCATAGAAAGTTTCTGGGGTCAGATAAAGCGGCCAAGAAAAATTTGAGCACCAACTGTAACACCCCAAGTGTTTGAGAGGACATTTGTCCCACATCGAGAAAGTAAGGAGTTTATGATATGTTTATAAAGGATTCTACCCACCACTTAGTAACAAGGCCTTGTACTTTTGGGCTTAAGTGAGGACAAATATGGGTCCAAAGGTGCACACCCATCTTATTGGGGTTGTGTTACGACGGTGGCGGGTCGGGTTATTATACCAACGGAAGACATTTGGGGGTGCCGGTGTGCCAGAAACCAGCATTCGCTGAAACTCGGATTATCGTGAAAAATGCGTTAAAGCTCGTTATTTGAGGCTGAAATCGAACAGGTTAACTCCCTAAATGAGGTAGGACGCGTGATGAAATAAACAGGGAGTAAAAGAAACCGGGTCCGGTACGACCTCCCGAACGGCTAAATTTGAAGTGTATAATACACGGTTTTTCGGGATTCCGGGGTCCCGGAACAAAATTCTCCTGAAATCGCATAGAAAGTTTCTGGGGTCAGATAAAGCGACCACGCAAAATTTGAGCACCAACGGAAGACATTTGGGGTTGCCGGTGTGCCAGAAACCAGCATTCGCCGAAACTCGGATTATGGTGAAAAATGCGTTAAAGCTCGTTATTTGAGGCTGAAATCGAACAGGTAAACTCCCGGAATGAGGTAGGACGCGTGATTGAAAAAAAGGGAGAAAAAGAAACCGGGTCCGGTACGACCTCCCGAACGGCTGAAATTGAAGTGTATAATACACGGTTTTTCGGGATTCCGGGGTCCCGGAACAAAATTCTCCGGAAATCGCATAGAAAGTTCCTGGGGTCAGATAAAGCGGCCACGCAAAATTTGAGCACCAACAGAAGACATTTGGGGTGCTTGCAGTGTGCGAAAACCAAAGATTTTCCGAAACTCGGATTATCGTGAAAAATGCGTTAAAGCTCATTATTTGAGGCTGAAATCGAACGGGTTAACTCCTGGAATGAGGTAGGACGCGTGATTGAAAAACAGGGAGAAAAAGAAACCGGGTCCGGTACGACATCCCGAACGGCTGAATTTGAAGTGTATAATACACGGTTTTCGGGATTCTAGGGTCCCGGAACAAAATTCTCCGGAAATCGCACAGAAAGTTCCTTGGGTCAGATAAAGCGGCCACGCAAAATTTGAGCACCAACGGAAGACATTTGGGCGTGTCGGTGTGCCAGAAACTAGCATTCGCCGAAACTCGGATTATCGTGAAAAATGCGTTAAAGCTCGTTATTTGAGGCTGAAATTGAACAGGTTAACTCCTGGAATGAGGTAGGAAGCGTGATTGAAAAACAGGGAGAAAAATAAACCGGGTCCGGTACGACCTCCCGAACGGCTGAAATTGAAGTGTATAATACACGGTTTTTCGGGATTCCGGGGTCCCGGAACAAAATTCTCCGGAAATCGCATAGAAAGTTCCTGGGGTCAGATAAAGCGGCCACGGAAAATTTGAGCACCAACGGAAGACATTTGGGGGTGCCGTGTGCGAAAACCAAAGATTCGCAAAACTTCGGATTATCGTGAAAAATGAGTTAAAGCTCGTTATTAGAGGTCAAATCGAACAGGTTAACTTCCGAATGAGGTAGGACGCGTGATTGAAAAACAGGAGAAAAAGAAACCGTGTCCTGTCGACCTCCCGAACTACCGAAAATTGAAGTGTAATACACGATTTTTCGGGATTCCGGGGTCCCGGAACAAAATACGCCGGAAATCGCATAGAAAGTTCCTGGGGTCAGATAAAGCGGCCACGCAAAATTTGAGCACCAACGGAAGACATTTGGGGGTGCCGATGTGCCAGAAACCAGCATTCGCCGAAACTCGGATTATCGTGAAAAATGCGTTAAAGCTCGTTATTTGAGGCTGAAATCGAACAGGTTAACTTCCGGAATGAGGTAGGACGCGTGATTGAAAAACAGGGAGAAAAAGAAACCGTGTCCGGTACGACCTCCCGAACGGCTGAAATTGAAGTGTAATACACGGTTTTTCGGGATTCCGGGGTCCCGGAACAAAATACGCCGGAAATCGCATAGAATGTTCCTGGGGTCAGATAAAGCGGCCACGCAAAATTTGAGCACCAACGGAAGACATTTGGGGGTGCCGATGTGCCAGAAACCAGCATTCGCCGAAACTCGGATTATCGTGAAAAATGCGTTAAAGCTCGTTATTTGAGGCTGAAATCGAACAGGTTAACTCCTGAAATGAGGTAGGACACGTTATTCAAAAACAGGGAGAAAAAGAAACCGGGTCCAGTAAGACCTCCCGAACGGCTGAAATTGAAGTGTATAGACACGGTTTTTCGGGATTCCGGGGTCCCGGAACAAAATTCTCCGGAAATCGCATAGAAAGTTCCTGGGGTCAGATAAAGCGGCCACGCAGAATTTGAGCACCAACGGAAGACATTTGGAGGTGCCGGTGTGCCAGAAACCAACATTTGCCGAAACTCGGATTATCGTGAAAAATGCGTTAAAGCTCATTATTTGAGGCTGAAATCGAACAAGTTAACTCCTGGAATGAGGTAGGACGCGTGATTGAAAAACAGAGAGAAAAAGAAACCGGGTCCGGTACGACATCCCGAACGGCTGAATTTGAAGTGTATAATACACGGTTTTTCGGGATTCTAGGGTCCCGGAACAAAATTCTCCGGAAATCGCACAGAAAGTTCCTGGGGTCAGATAAAGCGGCCACGCAAAATTTGAGCACCAACGGAAGACATTTGGGCGTGTCGGTGTGCCAGAAACTAGCATTCGCCGAAACTCGGATTATCGTGAAAAATGCGTTAAAGCTCGTTATTTGAGGCTGAAATCGAACAGGTTAACTCCTGGAATGAGGTAGGACGCGTGATTGAAAAACAGGGAAGAAAAAGAAACCGGGCCCGGTCGACCTCCCGAACGGCTGAAATTGAAGTGTATAATACACGGTTTTTCGGGATTCCGGGGTCCCGGAACAAAATTCTCCGGAAATCGCATAGAAAGTTCCTGGGGTCAGATAAAGCGGCCACGGAAAATTTGAGCACCAACGGAAGACATTTGGGGGTGCCGGTGTGCCAGAAACCAGCATTCGCCGAAACTCGGATTATCGTGAAAAATGAGTTAAAGCTCGTTATTAGAGGTCAAATCGAACAGTTAACTTCCTAATGAGGTAGGACGCGTGATTGAAAAACAGGAGAAAAAGAAACCGTGTCCTGATTTACCTCCCGAACTAATGAAATTGAAGTGTAATACACGGTTTTTCGGGATTGGTCCCGGAACAAAATTCGCCGGAAATCGCATAGAAAGTTCTTGGGGTCAGATAAAGCGGCCACGCAAAATTTGAGCACCAACGGAAGACATTTGGGGGTGCCGATGTGCGAAAACCAAAGATTCGCCGAAACTCGGATTATCGTGAAAAATGCGTTAAAGCTCGTTATTTGAGGCTGAAATCGAACAGGTTAACTCCCGGAATGAGGTGGGACGCGTGATTGAAAATCAGAGAGAAAAAGAAACCGGGTCCGATACGACCTCCCGAACGGCTGAAATTGAAGTTTATAAATACACGGTTTTTCGGGATTCCGGGGTCCCGGAACAAAATTCTCCGGAAATCGCATAGAAAGTTTCTGGGGTCAGATAAAGCGGCCAAGAAAAATTTGAGCACCAACTGTAACACCCCAAGTGTTTGAGAGGACATTTGTCCCACATCGAGAAAGTAAGGAGTTTATGATATGTTTATAAAGGATTCTACCCACCACTTAGTAACAAGGCCTTGTACTTTTGGGCTTAAGTGAGGACAAATATGGGTCCAAAGGTGCACACCCATCTTATTGGGGTTGTGTTACGACGGTGGCGGGTCGGGTTATTATACCAACGGAAGACATTTGGGGGTGCCGGTGTGCCAGAAACCAGCATTCGCTGAAACTCGGATTATCGTGAAAAATGCGTTAAAGCTCGTTATTTGAGGTCAAATCGAACAAAGTTAACTCCTAAATGAGGTAGGACGCGTGATGAAATAAACAGGAGTAAAAGAAACCGGTCCTGACGACCTCCCGAACGGCTCAAATTGAAGTGTATAATACACGGTTTTTTCGGGATTCCGGGGTCCCGGAACAAAATTCTCCGAAATCGCATAGAAAGTTTCTGGGTCGATAAAGCGACCACGCAAAATTTGAGCACCAACGGAAGACATTTGGGGTGCCGGTGTGCGAAAACCAAAGATTCGCAAAACTCTGATTATCGTGAAAAATGAGTTAAAGCTCGTTATTAGAGGTCAAATCGAACAAAGTTAACTTCCGGAATGAGGTAGGACGCGTGATTGAAAAACAGGAGAAAAAGAAACCGTGTCCGACGACCTCCCGAACTACCGAAAATTGAAGTGTAATACACGGTTTTGGGATTCCGGTCCCGAACAAAATACGCCGGAAATCGCATAGAAAGTTCCTGGGGTCGATAAAGCGGCCACGCAAAATTTGAGCACCAACGGAAGACATTTGGGGTGCCGATGTGCGAAACCAAAGATTCGCCAAACTCGGATTATCGTGAAAAATGCGTTAAAGCTCGTTATTTGAGGCTGAAATCGAACAGGTTAACTTCCGGAATGAGGTAGGACGCGTGATTGAAAAACAGGAGAAAAAGAAACCGTGTCCTGATTTACGACCTCCCGAACTACCGAAATTGAAGTGTAATACACGGTTTTTCGGATTCCGGTCCCGAACAAAATACGCCGGAAATCGCATAGAATGTTCCTGGGGTCAGATAAAGCGGCCACGCAAAATTTGAGCACCAACGGAAGACATTTGGGGTGCCGATGTGCGAAACCAAAGATTCGCCGAAACTCGGATTATCGTGAAAAATGCGTTAAAGCTCGTTATTTGAGGCTCAAAATCGAAGGTAAACTCCCGGAATGAGGTAGGACGCGTGATTGAAAAACAGGGAGAAAAAGAAACCGGTCCGTCGACGACCTCCCGAACGGCTGAAATTGAAGTGTATAATACACGGTTTTTCGGGATTCCGGTCCCGGAACAAAATTCTCCGGAAATCGCATAGAAAGTTCCTGGGTCAGATAAAGCGGCCACGCAAAATTTGAGCACCAACGAAGACATTTGGGGTGCCGGTGTGTGCGAAACCAAATTTTCCGAAACTCGGATTATCGTGAAAAATGCGTTAAAGCTCATTATTTGAGGCTGAAATCGAACGGGTTAACTCCTGGAATGAGGTAGGACGCGTGATTGAAAAACAGGGAGAAAAAGAAACCGGGTCCGTGACGACATCCCGAACGGTGAATTTGAAGTGTATAATACACGGTTTTTCGGATTCTAGGGTCCCTAACAAAATTCTCCGGAAATCGCACAGAAAGTTCCTTGGGTCAGATAAAGCGGCCACGCAAAATTTGAGCACCAACGGAAGACATTTGGGCGTGTCGGTGTGCCGAAAACTAGCATTCGCCGAAACTCGGATTATCGTGAAAATGCGTTAAAGCTCGTTATTTGAGGTCAAATTGAACAGGATAACTCCTGGAATGAGGTAGGAAGCGTGATTGAAAAACAGGAGAAAAATAAACCGGTCCGTCGACCTCCCGAACGGTACGAAATTGAAGTGTATAATACACGGTTTTTCGGATTCCGGTCCCGAACAAAATTCTCCGAAATCGCATAGAAAGTTCCCGGGGTCGATAAAGCGGCCACGGAAAATTTGAGCACCAACGGAAGACATTTGGGGTGCCGGTGTGCGAAACCAAATTCGCGAAACTTCGGATTATCGTGAAAAATGAGTTAAAGCTCGTTATTAGAGGTCAAATCGAACAGGTTAACTCCTGGAATGAGGTAGGACGCGTGATTGAAAAACAGGGAGAAAAAGAAACCGTGTCCGGTACGACCTCCCGAACGGCTGAAATTGAAGTGTAATACACGGTTTTTCGGGATTCCGGGGTCCCGGAACAAAATACGCCGGAAATCGCATAGAAAGTTCCTGGGGTCAGATAAAGCGGCCACGCAAAATTTGAGCACCAACGGAAGACATTTGGGGGTGCCGATGTGCCAGAAACCAGCATTCGCCGAAACTCGGATTATCGTGAAAAATGCGTTAAAGCTCGTTATTTGAGGCTGAAATCGAACAGGTTAACTTCCGGAATGAGGTAGGACGCGTGATTGAAAAACAGGGAGAAAAAGAAACGGTGTCCGGTACGACCTCCCGAACGGCTGAAATTGAAGTGTAATACACGGTTTTTCGGGATTCCGGGGTCGCGGAACAAAATACGCCGGAAATCGCATAGAAAGTTCCTGGGGTCAGATAAAGCGGCCACGCAAAATTTGAGCACCAACGGAAGACATTTGGGGGTGCCGATGTGCCAGAAACCAGCATTCGCCGAAACTCGGATTATCGTGAAAATGCGTTAAAGCTCGTTATTTGAGGTCAAATCGAACAGGTTAACTCCTGGAATGAGGTAGGACGCGTGATTGAAAAACAGGGAGAAAAAGAAATCGGGTCCAGTACGACCTCCGGAACGGCTGAAATTGAAGTGTATAAGACACGGTTTTTCGGGATTCCGGGGTCCCGGAACAAAATTCTCCGGAAATCGCATAGAAAGTTCCTGGGGTCAGATAAAGCGGCCACGCAAAATTTGAGCACCAACGGAAGACATTTGGAGGTGCCGGTGTGCCAGAAACCAACATTTGCCGAAACTCGGATTATCGTGAAAAATGCGTTAAAGCTCATTATTTGAGGTCGAAATCGAACAAGTTAACTCCTGGAATGAGGTAGGACGCGTGATTGAAAAACAGAGAGAAAAAGAAACCGGTCCTGGACGACATCCCGAACGGTTTGAATTTGAAGTGTATAATACACGGTTTTTCGGATTCTAGGGTCCCTAACAAAATTCTCCTAAATCGCACAGAAAGTTCCTGGGGTCAGATAAAGCGGCCACGCAAAATTTGAGCACCAACGGAAGACATTTGGGCGTGTCGGTGTGCCAGAAACCAGCATTCGCCGAAACTCGGATTATCGTGAAAAATGCGTTAAAGCTCGTTATTTGAGGCTGAAATCGAACAGTTAACTCCTGGAATGAGGTAGGACGCGTGATTGAAAAACAGGGAAAAAAGAAACCGGGTCCGGTTTACCTCCCGAACGGCCGAAATTGAAGTGTATAATACACGGTTTTTCGGGATTCCGGGTCCCTGAACAAAATTCTCCGGAAATCGCATAGAAAGTTCCTGGGGTCGATAAAGCGGCCACGCAAAATTTGAGCACCAACGGAAGACATTTGGGGTGCGGTGTGCGAAACCAAAGATTCGCCGAAACTCGGATTATCGTGAAAAATGAGTTAAAGCTCGTTATTAGAGGTCAAATCGAACAGTGTTAACTTCCTAATGAGGTAGGACGCGTGATTGAAAAACAGGAGAAAAAGAAACCGTGTCCTGACGACCTCCCGAACTACCAAATTGAAGTGTAATACACGGTTTTTCGGGATTGGTCCCGAACAAAATTCGCGGAAATCGCATAGAAAGTTCCTGGGGTCGATAAAGCGGCCACGCAAAATTTGAGCACCAACGGAAGACATTTGGGGTGCCGATGTGCGAAAACCAAAGATTCGCCGAAAATTTGGATTATCGTGAAAAATGCGTTAAAGCTCGTTATTTGAGGCTGAAATCGAACAGGTTAACTCCTGAAATGAGGTAGGACACGTTATTGAAAAACAGGGAGAAAAAGAAACCGGGTCCAATAAGACCTCCCGAACGGCTGAAATTGAAGTGTATAGACACGGTTTTTCGGGATTCCGAGGTCCCGGAACAAAATTCTCCGGAAATCGCATAGAAAGTTCCTGGGGTCAGATAAAGCGGCCACGCAAAATTTGAGCACCAACTGAAGACATTTGGAGGTGCCGGTGTGCCAGAAACCAGCATTCGCCGAAACTCGAATTATCGTGAAAAATGCGTTAAAACTCGTTATTTGAGGCTGAAATCGAACAGGTTAACTCCCGGAATAAGTTAGGACGCGTGATTGAAAAACAGGGAGAAAAAGAAACCGAGTCCGGTACGACCTCCCGAACGGCTGAAATTGAAGTGTATAATACACGGTTTTTCGGGATTCCGGGGTCCCGGAACAAAATTCCACGGAAATCGCTTAGAAAGTTCCTGAGGTCAGATAAAGCGGTCACGCAAAATTTGAGCACCAACGGAAGACATTTGGGGGTGCCGGTGTGTCAGAAACCAGCATTCGCTGAAACTCGGATTATCGTGAAAAATGCGTTAAAGCTCGTTATTTGAGGCTGAAATCGAATAGGTTAACTCCCGGAATGAGGTAGGACGCGTGATTGAAAAACAGAGAGAAAAAGAAACCGGATCCGGTACGACCTCCCGAACGGCTTAAATTGAAGTGTATAATACACGGTTTTTCGGGATTCCGGAGTCCCGGAACAAAATTCTCCGGAAATCGCATAGAAAGTTCCTGGGGTCAGATAAAGCGGTCACGCAAAATTTGAGCACCAACGGAAGACATTTGGTGGTGCCGGTGTTCCAGCAACCAGCATTCGCCGAAACTCGGATTATCGTGAAAAATGCGTTAAAGCTCGTTATTTGAAGCTGAAATCGAACAGGTTAACTCCTGGAATGAGGTAGGAACCGTGATCGAAAAACAGGGAGTAAAAGAAATCGGGTCCGGTACGACCTCCCGAACGGCTGAAATTGAAGTGTATATAATACACGGTTTTTCGGGATTCCGGGATCCCGGAACAAAATTCTCCGGAAATCGCATAGAAAGTTCCTGGGGTCAGATAAAGCGGCCACGGAAAATTTGAGCACCAACGGAAGACATTTGAGGGTGGCGGTGTGCCAGAAACCAACATTCGCCGAAACTCGGATTATTGTGAAAAATGCGTTAAAGCTAGTTATTTGAGGCTGAAATCGAACAGGTTAACTCCCGGAATGAGGTGGGACGCGTGATTGAAAATCAGAGAGAAAAAGAAACCGGTCCTAGTTTACCTCCCGAACTACCGAAATTGAAGTTTATAAATACACGGTTTTTCGGGATTCCGGGGTCCCGGAACAAAATTCTCCAGAAATCGCATAGAAAGTTTCTGGGGTAAGATAAAGCGGCCACGAAAAATTTGAGCACCAACGGAAGACATTTGGGGGTGCCGGTGTGCGAAAACCAAAGATTCGCCGAAACTCGGATTATCGTGAAAAATGCGTTAAAGCTCGTTATTTGAGGCTGAAATCGAACAGGTTAACTCCCTAAATGAGGTAGGACGCGTGATGGAAAAACAGGGAGAAAAAGAAACCGGATCCGGTACGACCTCCCGAACGGCTAAAATTGAAGTGTATAATAATACACGGTTTTTCGGGATTCCGGGGTCTCGGAACAAAATTCTCCGGAAATCGCATAGAAAGTTTCTGGGGTCAGATAAAGCGACCACGCAAAATTTGAGCACCAACGGAAGACATTTGGGGTTGCCGTGTGCCGTAAAACCAAAGATTCGCCGAAACTCGGATTATCGTGAAAAATGCGTTAAAGCTCGTTATTTGAGGCTGAAATCGAACAGGTAAACTCCCGGAATGAGGTAGGATGCGTGATTGAAAAACAGGGAGAAAAAGAAACCGGGTCCGGTACGACCTCCCGAACGGCTGAAATTGAAGTGTATAATACACGGTTTTTCGGGATTCCGGGGTCCCGGAACAAAATTCTCCGGAAATCGCATAAAAAGTTCCTGGGGTCAGATAAAGCGGCCACGCAAAATTTGAGCACCAACAGAAGACATTTGGGGATGCCGGTGTGCCAGAAACCAGCATTTGCCGAAACTCGGATTATCGTGAAAAATGCGTTAAAGCTCATTATTTGAGGCTGAAATCGAACAGGTTAACTCCTGGAATGAGGTAGGACGCGTGATTGAAAAACAGGGAGAAAAGAAACCGGTCCTAGATTTACATCCCGAACGGCCGAATTTGAAGTGTATAATACACGATTTTTCGGGATTCTAGGGTCCCGGAACAAAATTCTCCGGAAATCGCACAGAAAGTTCTTGGGGTCAGATAAAGCGGCCACGCAAAATTTGAGCACCAACGGAAGACATTTGGGCGTGTCGGTGTGCCAGAAACTAACATTCGCCGAAACTCGGATTATCGTGAAAAATGCGTTAAAGCTCGTTATTTGAGGCTGAAATCGAACAGTTAACTCCTGGAATGAGGTAGGACGCGTGATTGAAAAACAGGAGAAAAAGAAACCGGTCCTAGTGCGACCTCCCGAACGGCCGAAATTGAAGTGTATAATACACGGTTTTTCGGGATTCGGGGTCCCGGAACAAAATTCTCCGAAATCGCATAGAAAGTTCCTGGGGTCAGATAAAGCGGCCACGCAAAATTTGAGCACCAACGGAAGACATTTGGGGTGCCGGTGTGCGAAACCAAAAGATTCGCGAAACTCGGATTATCGTGAAAATGCGTTAAAGCTCGTTATTTGAAGTCAAATCGAACAGGATAACTCCTGGAATGAGGTAGGAACCGTGATCGAAAAACAGGAGAAAAAGAAACCGGCTCCGTCGACCTCCCGAACGGGCCGAAATTGAAGTGTATAATACACGGTTTTTCGGGATTCCGGGGTCCCGGAACAAAATTCTCCGGAAATCGCATAGAAAGTTCCTGGGGTCAGATAAAGCGGCCACGCAAAATTTGAGCACCAACGGAAGACATTTGGGGGTGCCGATGTGCGAAAACCAAAGATTCACGAAACTCGGATTATCGTGAAAAATGCGTTAAAGCTCGTTATTTGAGGTCAAATCAAACAAAGTTAACTCCTGGAATGAGGTAGGACGCGTGATTGAAAAACAGGGAGAAAAAGAAACCGGGTCCGGTACGACCTCCCGAACGGCTGAAATTGAAGTGTATAATACACGGTTTTTCGGGATTCCGGGGTCCCGGAACAAAATTCTCCGGAAATCGCATAGAAAGTTCCTGGGGTCAGATAAAGCGGCCACGGAAAATTTGAGCACCAACGGAAGACATTTGGGGGTGCCGGTGTGCGAAAACCAAAGATTCGCCGAAACTCGGATTATCGTGAAAAATGAGTTAAAGCTCGTTATTAGAGGCTGAAATCGAACAGGTTAACTTCCGGAATGAGGTAGGACGCGTGATTGAAAAACAGGGAGAAAAATAAACCGTGTCCGGTACGACCTCCCGAACGGTTGAAATTGAAGTGTAATACACGGTTTTTCGGGATTCCGGGGTCCCGGAACAAAATTCGCCGGAAATCGCATAGAAAGTTCCTGGGGTCAGATAAAGCGGCCACGCAAAATTTGAGCACCAACGAAAGACATTTGGGGGTGCCGATGTGCCAGCAACCAGAATTCGCCGAAACTCGGATTATCGTGAAAAATGCGTTAAAGCTCGTTATTTGAGGCTGAAATCGAACAGGTTAACTCCTGAAATGAGGTAGGACACGTTATTGAAAAACAGGGAGAAAAAGAAACCGGGTCCGGTACGACATCCCGAACGGCTGAATTTGAAGTGTATAATACACGGTTTTTCGGGATTCTAGGTCCCTAACAAAATTCTCCGGAAATCGCACGAAAGTTCCCGGGTCGATAAAGCGGCCACGCAAAATTTGAGCACCAACGGAAGACATTTGGGCGTGTCGGTGTGCCAGAAACTAGCATTCGCCGAAACTCGGATTATCGTGAAAAATGCGTTAAAGCTCGTTATTTGAGGCTGAAATCGAACAGGTTAACTCCTGAAATGAGGTAGGACACGTTATTGAAAAACAGGGAGAAAAAGAAACCGGGTCCGGTACGACATCCCGAACGGCTGAATTTGAAGTGTATAATACACGGTTTTTCGGGATTCTAGGGTCCCGGAACAAAATTCTCCGGAAATCGCACAGAAAGTTCCTGGGGTCAGATAAAGCGGCCACGCAAAATTTGAGCACCAACGGAAGACATTTGGGCGTGTCGGTGTGCCAGAAACTAGCATTCGCCGAAACTCGGATTATCGTGAAAAATGCGTTAAAGCTCGTTATTTGAGGCTGAAATCGAACAGGTTAACTCCTGGAATGAAGTAGGACGCGTGATTGAAAAACAGGGAGAAAAAGTAACCGGGTCCGGTACGACCTCCCGAACGGCTGAAATTAAAGTGTATAATACACGGTTTTTCGGGATTCCGGGGTCCCGGAACAAAATTCTCCGGAAATCGCATAGAAAGTTCCTGGGGTCAGATAAAGCGGCCACGGAAAATTTGAGCACCAACGGAAGACATTTGGGGGTGCCGGTGTGCCAGAAACCAACATTCGCCGAAACTCGGATTATCGTGAAAAATGACTTAAAGCTCGTTATTAGAGGCTGAAATCGAACAGGTTAACTTCCGGAATGAGGTAGGACGCGTGATTGAAAAACAGGGAGAAAAAGAAACCGTGTCCGGTACGACCTCCCGAACGGTTGAAATTGAAGTGTAATACACGGTTTTTGGGATCGGTCCCGAACAAAATTCGCGGAAATCGCATAGAAAGTTCCTGGGGTCAGATAAAGCGGCCACGCAAAATTTGAGCACCAACGGAAGACATTTGGGGGTGCCAATGTGCGAAACCAAAGATTCGCCAAACTCGGATTATCGTGAAAATGCGTTAAAGCTCGTTATTTGAGGTCAAATCGAACAGGTTAACTCCTGAAATGAGGTAGGACACGTTATTGAAAAACAGGAGAAAAAGAAACCGGTCCTAGACGACATCCCGAACGGCCGAATTTGAAGTGTATAATACACGGTTTTTCGGATTCTAGGGTCCCGGAACAAAATTCTCCGGAAATCGCATAGAAAGTTCCTGGGGTCAGATAAAGCGGCCACGCAAAATTTGAGCACCAACGGAAGACATTTGGGCGTGTCGGTGTGCCGAAACTAGCATTCGCCGAAACTCCTGATTATCGTGAAAAATGCGTTAAAGCTCGTTATTTGAGGCTGAAATCGAACAGGTTAACTCCGAAATGAGGTAGGACACGTTATTGAAAAACAGGAGAAAAAGAAACCGGTCCGATTTACGATCCCGAACGGCCGAATTTGAAGTTTATAATACACGGTTTTTCGGGATTCTAGGTCCCGAACAAAATTCTCCGGAAATCGCACGAAAAGTTCCCGGGTCGATAAAGCGGCCACGCAAAATTTGAGCACCAACGGAAGACATTTGGGCGTGTCGGTGTGCCAGAAACCAGCATTCGCCGAAACTCGGATTATCGTGAAAAATGCGTTAAAGCTCGTTATTTGAGGCTGAAATCGAACAGGTTAACTCCTGGAATGAGGTAGGACGCGTGATTGAAAAACAGGGAGAAAAAGAACCGGGTCCGGTACGACCTCCCGAACGGCTGAAATTGAAGTGTATACACGGTTTTTCGGGATTCCGGGGTCCCGAACAAAATTCTCCGGAAATCGCATAGAAAGTTCCTGGGGTCAGATAAAGCGGCCACGGAAAATTTGAGCACCAACGGAAGACATTTGGGGGTGCCGGTGTGCCAGAAACCAACATTCGCCGAAACTCGGATTATCGTGAAAAATGAGTTAAAGCTCGTTATTAGAGGCTGAAATCGAACAGGTTAACTTCCGGAATGAGGTAGGACGCGTGATTGAAAAACAGGAGAAAAAGAAACCGTGTCCTGATTTACCTCCCGAACTAATTGAAATTGAAGTGTAATACACGGTTTTTCGGGATTGGTCCCGGAACAAAATTCGCCGGAAATCGCATAGAAAGTTCCTGGGGTCAGATAAAGCGGCCACGCAAAATTTGAGCACCAACGGAAGACATTTGGGGGTGCCAATGTCCCGAAACCAAAGATTCGCGAAACTCCTGGATTATCGTTAAAAATGCGTTAAAGCTCGTTATTTGAGGTCAAATCGAACAGTTAACTCCTGAAATGAGGTAGGACACGTTATTGAAAAACAGGAGAAAAAAGAAACCGGTCCGGCACGACCTCCCGAACGGCCGAAATTGAAGTGTATAATACACGGTTTTTCTGGATTCCGGGGTCCCGAACAAAATTCTCCGGAAATCGCATAGAAAGTTCCCGGGGTCAGATAAAGCGGCCACGGAAAATTTGAGCACCAACGGAAGACATTTGGGGTGCCGGTGTGCGAAACCAAAGATTCGCCGAAACTCGGATTATCGTGAAAATGAGTTAAAGCTCGTTATTAGAGGCTGAAATCGAACAGGTTAACTTCCGGAATGAGGTAGGACGCGTGATTGAAAAACAGGGAGAAAAATAAACCGTGTCCGGTACGACCTCCCGAACGGTTGAAATTGAAGTGTAATACACGTTTTTCGGGATTCCGGTCCCTTAACAAAATTCACCGAAATCGCATAGAAAGTTCCTGGGGTCGATAAAGCGGCCACGCAAAATTTGAGCACCAACGAAAGACATTTGGGGGTGCCGATGTGCCAAAGAACTGACCGCCAAACTCGATTATCGTGAAAATGCGTTAAAGCTCGTTATTTGAGGTCAAATCAAACAGTTAACTCTGAAATGAGGTAGGACACGTTATTGAAAAACAGGAGAAAAAGAAACCGGTCCTAGTACGACCTCCCGAACGGCTGAAATTGAAGTGTATAATACACGGTTTTTCGGGATTCTAGGGTCCCGAACAAAATTCTCCGGAAATCGCACGAAAAAGTTCCCTGGGGTCGATAAAAAGCGGCCACGCAAAATTTGAGCACCAACGGAAGACATTTGGGCGTGTCGGTGTGCCGAAACTAGCATTCGCCGAAACTCCGATTATCGTGAAAATGCGTTAAAACTCGTTATTTGAGGTCAAATCGAACAGGTTAACTCTGGAATGAGGTAGGACGCGTGATTGAAAAACAGGAGAAAAAGAAACCGGTCCGACGACCTCCCGAACGGCCGAAATTGAAGTGTATAATACACGATTTTTCGGGATTCAGGGTCCCTAACAAAATTCTCCGGAAATCGCATAGAAAGTTTCTGGGGTCAGATAAAGCGGCCACGGAAAATTTGAGCACCAACGGAAGACATTTGGGGTGCTGCGGTGTGCGAAAACCAAAGATTCGCCGAAACTCGGATTATCGTGAAAAATGCGTTAAAGCTCGTTATTTGAGGTCAAATCGAACAGTTAACTCCTAAATGAGGTAGGACGCGTGATGGAAAAACAGGAGAAAAAGAAACCGGTCCTTTACCCTCCCGAACGGCTAAAATTGAAGTGTATAATACACGGTTTTTGGGGATTCCGGAACAAAATTCTCCGGAAATCGCATAGAAAGTTTCTTGGGTCAGATAAAGCGACCACGCAAAATTTGAGCACCAACGGAAGACATTTGGGGTTGCCGGTGTGCCAGAAACCAACATTCGCCGAAACTCGGATTATAGTGAAAAATGCGTTAAAGCTCGTTATTTGAGGTCAAATCGAAGGTAAACTCCGGAATGAGGTAGGACGCGTGATTGAAAAACTGGGAGAAAAAGAAACCGGTCCTGTTTACCTCCCGAACGGCCGAATTTGAAGTGTATAATACACGGTTTTTCGGGATTCTAGGGTCCCGGAAAAAAATTCTCCGGAAATCGCACAGAAAGTTCCTGGGGTCAGATAAAGCGGCCACGATAAAATTTGAGCACCAACGGAAGACATTTGGGCGTGTCGGTGTGCCAGATTCTAGCATTCGCCGAAACTCGGATTATCGTGAAAAATGCGTTAAAGCTCGTTATTTGAGGCT
Organism: Silene latifolia; assembly: GCF_048544455.1. NCBI lineage: Eukaryota > Viridiplantae > Streptophyta > Magnoliopsida > Caryophyllales > Caryophyllaceae > Silene > Silene latifolia. Next base: position 199,685,406 of record NC_133526.1, read on the forward strand.
GAAATCGAACAGGTTAACTCCTGGAATGAGGTAGGACGCGTGATTGAAAAACAGGGAGAAAAAAAACTGGTCCGGTCACGACCTCCCGAACGGCTGAAATTGAAGTGTATATACACGGTTTTTCGGGATTCCGGGGTCCCGGAACAAAATTCTCCGAAAATCGCATAGAAAGTTCCTGGGGTCAGATAAAGCGGCCACGCAAAATTTGAGCACCAACGGAAGACATTTGGGGTGCCGGTGTGCCAGAAACCAGCATTCGCCGAAACTCGGATTATCGTGAAAATGCGTTAAAGCTCGTTATTTGAAGTCAAATCGAACAGTTAACTCCTGGAATGAGGTAGGAACCGTGATCGAAAAACAGGAGAAAAAGAAACCGGTCCGTCGACCTCCCGAACGGCTGAAATTGAAATGTATATATACACGGTTTTTCGGGATTCCGTCCCGAACAAAATTTTTCGAAATCGCATAGAAAGTTCCCGAGGTCGATAAAGCGGCCACGCAAAATTTGAGCACCAACGGAAGACATTTGGGGGTGCCGGTGTGCGAAAACCAAAGATTCGCCGAAACTCTGATTATCGTGAAAAATGCGTTAAAGCTCGTTATTTGAAGTCAAATCGAACAGGTTAACTCCTGGAATAAGGTAGGAACCGTGATCGAAAAAGAGGGAGAAAAAGAAACCGGTCCGATTTACCTCCTCGAACGGTCAAATTGAAGTGTATAATACACGGTTTTTCGGGATTCGGGATCCCTAACAAAATTCTCCTAAATCGCATAGAAAGTTCCTGGGGTCAGATAAAGCGGCCACGCAAAATTTGAGCACCAACGGAAGACATTTGGGGTGCCGGTGTGCGAAACCAAAGATTCGCCGAAACTCGGATTATCGTGAAAAATGCGTTAAAGCTCGTTATTAAAGGATGAAATCGAACAGTTAACTTCCTGGAATGAGGTAGGACGCGTGATTGAAAAACAGGAGAAAAAGAAACCGTGTCCTGATTTACCCTCCCGAACTACCGAAATTGAAGTGTATAATACACGGTATTTCGGGATTCCGGTCCCCGAACAAAATTCTCCGAAATCGCATAGAAATTATCGGGTTCGATAAAGCGGCCACGCAAAATTTGAGCACCAACGGAAGACATTTGGGGGTGCCGGTGTGCTAGAAACCAAAGATTCGCCGAAACTCGGATTATCGTGAAAAATGCGTTAAAGCTCGTTATTTGAGGCTCAAATCGAACAGGTTAACTCCTGGAATGAGGTAGGACGCGTGATTGAAAAACAGGAGAAAAAGAAACCGGTCCTGTTTACCTCCCGAACGGTTTGAAATTGAAGTGTATTATACACGGTTTTTCGGGATTCCGGAACAAAATTCTCCGGAAATCGCATAGAAAGTTCCTGGGGTCGATAAAGCGGCCACGCAAAATTTGAGCACCAACGGAAGACATTTAGGGTGCCGGTGTGCGAAACCAAAGATTCGCCGAAACTCGGATTATCGTGAAAATGCGTTAAAGCTCGTTATTTGAAGTCAAATCGAACAGGTTAACTCCTGGAATGAGGTAGGAACCGTGATCGAAAAACAGGAGAAAAAGAAACCGGTCCGATTTACCTCCCGAACGGCCGAAATTGAAGTGAATAATACACGGTTTTTTCGGGATTCCGGATCCCTAACAAAATTCTCCGGAAATCGCATAGAAAGTTCCTGGGTCAGATAAAGCGGCCACGGAAAATTTGAGCACCAACGGAAGACATTTAGGGGAGCCGTGTGCGAAACCAAAGATTCGCCAAACTCGGATTATCGTGAAAAATGCGTTAAAGCCCGTTATTAGAGGTCAAATCGAACAGTTAACTTCCGAATGAGGTAGGACGCGTGATTGAAAAAACAGGAGAAAAAGAAACCGTGTCCTGTCGACCTCCCGAACGGTTGAAATTGAAGTGTATAATACACGGTTTTTCGGATTCCGGGTCTCGAACAAAATTTTCTCGGAAATCGCATAGAAATTAATGGGGTCGATAAAGCGGCCACGCAAAATTTGAGCACCAACGGAAGACATTTGGGAGTGCCGTGTGCAGTGCGAAACCAAAGATTCGCCGAAACTCGGATTATCGTGAAAAATGCGTTAAAGCTCGTTATTTGAGGCTGAAATCGAACGGGTTAACTCCTGGAATGAGGTAGGACGCGTGATTGAAAAACAGGAGAAAAAGAAACCGGTCCTGACGACCTCCCGAACGGCCGAAATTGAAGTGTATAATACACGGTTTTTCGGGATTCCCGGAACAAAATTCTCCTGAAATCGCATAGAAAGTTCCTGGGGTCGATAAAGCGGCCACGCAAAATTTGAGCACCAACGGAAGACATTTGGGGGTGCTTGGTGTGCGAAACCAAAGATTCGCCGAAACTCGGATTATCGTGAAAAATGCGTTAAAGCTCGTTATTTGAAGCTGAAATCGAACAGGTTAACTCCTGGAATGAGGTAGGAACCGTGATTAAAAAACGGGAGAAAAAGAAACCGGTCCGGACGACCTCCCGAACTACCGAAATTGAAGTGTAATACACGGTTTTTCGGGATTCCGGATCCGAACAAAATTCTCCTAAATCGCATAGAAAGTTCCTGGGTCGATAAAGCGGCCACGGAAAATTTGAGCACCAACGGAAGACATTTGGGGTGCCGGTGTGCGAAACCAACATTCGCCGAAACTCGATTATCGTGAAAATGCGTTAAAGCTCGTTTTTGAGGTGAAATCGAACAGTTAACTCCGGAATGAGGTAGGACGCGTGATTGAAAAATAGAGAGAAAAAGAAACCGGTCCTGACGACCTCCCGAACTACCGAAATTGAAATGTATATATACACAGCTTTTTCGGATTCCGGTCCCGAACAAAATTCTCCGGAAATCGCATAGAAAGTTCCCGGGGTCAGATAAAGCGGCCACGCAAAATTTGAGCACCAACGAAGACATTTGGGGGTGCCGGTGTGCCGAAACCAAAGATTCGCCGAAACTCGGATTATCGTGAAAATGCGTTAAAGCTCGTTATTTGAAGTGAAATCGAACAGTTAACTCCTGGAATGAGGTAGGAACCGTGATCGAAAAACAGGAGAAAAAGAAACCGGTCCTCATTTACCTCCCGAACGGCCGAAATTGAAGTGAATAATACACGGTTTTTCGGGATTCCGGATCCCGAACAAAATTCTCCGGAAATCGCATAGAAAGTTCCTGGGGTCAGATAAAGCGGCCACGGAAAATTTGAGCACCAACGGAAGACATTTGGGGGAGCCGTGTGCCAAAAACACCAAAGATTCGCGAAACTCGGATTATCGTGAAAATGCGTTAAAGCTCGTTATTTGAGGTCAAATCGAACAGTTAACTCCTGGAATGAGGTAGGACGCGTGATTGAAAAACAGGAGAAAAAAAACCGGTCCGGTACGACCTCCCGAACGGCCGAAATTGAAGTGTATAATACACGGTTTTTCGGGATTCCGGGTCCCTGAACAAAATTCTCCTGAAATCGCATAGAAAGTTCCTGGGGTCGATAAAGCGGCCACGCAAAATTTGAGCACCAACGGAAGACATTTAGGGGTGCTTGCGGTGTGCGAAACCAAGATTCGCCGAAACTCGGATTATCGTGAAAAATGCGTTAAAGCTCGTTATTTGAAGTCAAATCGAACAAAGTTAACTCCTGGAATGAGGTAGGAACCGTGATCGAAAAACAGGAGAAAAAGAAACCGGTCCGACGACCTCCCGAACGGTGAAATTGAAGTGTATATAATACACGGTTTTTCGGATTCCGGATCCCGAACAAAATTCTCCGGAAATCGCATAGAAAGTTCATGGGGTCAGATAAAGCGGCCACGGAAAATTTGAGCACCAACGGAAGACATTTGGGGGTGCCGGTGTGCCAGAAACCAACATTCGCCGAAACTCGGATTATCGTGAAAAATGCGTTAAAGCTCGTTATTTGAGGTCAAATCGAACGGGTTAACTCCTGGAATGAGGTAGGACGCGTGATTGAAAAACAGGAGAAAAAAGAAACCGTGTCCTGCATTTACCTCCCGAACTACAAATTGAAGTGTATAATACACGGTTTTTCGGGATTCCGGGTCTCGAACAAAATTTTCTGAAATCGCATAGAAATTAATGGGGTCGATAAAGCGGCCACGCAAAATTTGAGCACCAACGGAAGACATTTGGGAGTGCTTGTGTGCGAAACCAAAGATTCGCCGAAACTCGGATTATCGTGAAAAATGCGTTAAAGCTCGTTATTTGAGGTCAAATCGAACGGGTTAACTCCTGGAATGAGGTAGGACGCGTGATTGAAAAACAGGAGAAAAAGAAACCGGTCCTGACGACCTCCCGAACGGCCGAAATTGAAGTGTATAATACACGGTTTTTCGGGATTCCGGGAACCCGGAACAAAATTCTCCGGAAATCGCATAGAAAGTTCCTGGAGTCAGATAAAGCGGCCACGCAAAATTTGAGCACCAACGGAAGACATTTGGGGTGCCGGTGTGCGTAAACCAAAGATTCGCCGAAACTCGGATTATCGTGAAAAATGCGTTAAAGCTCGTTATTTGAAGCTGAAATCGAACAAAGTTAACTCCTGGAATGAGGTAGGAACCGTGATTAAAAAACAGGAGAAAAAGAAACCGGTCCCAGATTTACCTCCCGAACGGTAAATTGAAGTGTAATACACGGTTTTTCGGGATTCCGGGATCCCGGAACAAAATTCTCCGGAAATCGCATAGAAAGTTCCTGGGGTCAGATAAAGCGGCCACGGAAAATTTGAGCACCAACGGAAGACATTTGGGGGTGCCGGTGTGCCAGAAACCAACATTCGCCGAAACTCGGATTATCGTGAAAAATGCGTTAAAGCTCGTTTTTTGAGGCTGAAATCGAACAGGTTAACTCCCGGAATGAGGTAGGACGCGTGATTGAAAAATAGAGAGAAAAAGAAACCGGGTCCGGTACGACCTCCCGAACGGCTGAAATTGAAATGTATATATACACAGTTTTTCGGGATTCCGGGGTCCCGGAACAAAATTCTCCGGAAATCGCATAGAAAGTTCCTGAGGTCAGATAAAGCGGCCACGCAAAATTTGAGCACCAACGAGAAGACATTTGGGGGTGCTGGTGCGAAACCAAAGATTCGCCGAAACTCGGATTATCGTGAAAATGCGTTAAAGCTCGTTATTTGAAGTGAAATCGAACAGTTAACTTTTGGAATGAGGTAGGAACCGTGATCGAAAAACAGGAGAAAAAGAAACCGGTCCCAGACGACCTCCCGAACGGCTGAAATTGAAGTGAATAATACACGGTTTTTCGGGATTCCGGGGTCCCGGAACAAAATTCTCCGGAAATCGCATAGAAAGTTCCTGGGGTCAGATAAAGCGGCCACGGAAAATTTGAGCACCAACGGAAGACATTTGGGGAGCGGTGTGCAAAAACCAAAGATTCGCCGAAACTCGGATTATCGTGAAAAATGCGTTAAAGCTCGTTATTTGAGGTCGAAATCGAACAAAGTTAACTCCTGGAATGAGGTAGGACGCGTGATTGAAAAACAGGGAGAAAAAGAAACCGGGTCCGATGCGACCTCCTCCCGAACGGTACGAAATTGAAGTGTATAATACACGGTTTTTCGGGGTCCCGAACAAAATTCTCCGGAAATCGCATAGAAAGTTCCTGGGGTCGATAAAGCGGCCACGCAAAATTTGAGCACCAACGGAAGACATTTAGGGGTGCCGGTGTGCGAGAAACCAAAGATTCGCCGAAACTCGGATTATCGTGAAAATGCGTTAAAGCTCGTTATTTGAAGTCAAATCGAACAGTTAACTCCTGGAATGAGGTAGGAACCGTGATCGAAAAACAGGAGAGAAAAAGAAACCGGTCCGACGACCTCCCGAACGGTGAAATTGAAGTGTATATAATACACGGTTTTTCGGATTCCGGATCCCGAACAAAATTCTCCTGAAATCGCATAGAAAGTTCCTGGGGTCGATAAAGCGGCCACGCAAAATTTGAGCACCAACGGAAAACATTTGGGGTGCCGGTGTGCCAGAAACCAACATTCGCCGAAACTCGGATTATCGTGAAAAATGCGTTAAAGCCCGTTTTTTGAGGTCGAAATCGAACAGTTAACTCCGGAATGAGGTAGGACGCGTGATTGAAAAACAGAGAGAAAAAGAAACCGGTCCGACGACCTCCCGAACTACCGAAATTGAAATGTATATATACACGGTTTTTCGGGATTCCGGGGTCCCGGAACAAAATTCTTCGGAAATCGCATAGAAAGTTCCTGGGGTCAGATAAAGCGGCCACGCAAAATTTGAGCACCAACGAAGACATTTGGGGGTGTCGGTGTGCGAAAACCAAAGATTCGCCAAACTCGGATTATCGTGAAAATGCGTTAAAGCTCGTTATTTGAAGTCAAATCGAACAGGTTAACTCCTGGAATGAGGTAGGAACCGTGATCGAAAAACAGGAGAAAAAAAACCGGTCCTAGACGACCTCCCGAACGGCCGAAATTGAAGTGAATAATACACGGTTTTTCGGGATTCCGGATCCCGAACAAAATTCTCCGGAAATCGCATAGAAAGTTCCCGGGGTCGATATAAAGCGGCCACGGAAAATTTGAGCACCAACGGAAAACATTTAGGGGAGCCGGTGTGCCGAAACCAAAGATTCGCCGAAACTCGGATTATCGTGAAAAATGCGTTAAAGCCCATTATTAGAGGTCAAAATCGAACAGTTAACTTCCTAAGGAGGTAGGACGCGTGATTGAAAAACAGGAGAAAAAGAAACCGTGTCCTGATTTACCTCCCGAACGGTGAAATTGAAGTGTATAATACACGGTTTTTCGGGATTCCGGTCTCGGAAGAAAATTTTCCGAAATCGCATAGAAATTACCGGGGTCGATAAAGCGGCCACGCAAAATTTGAGCACCAACGGAAGACATTTGGGAGTGCTTGGTGTGCGAAAACCAAAGATTCGCCGAAACTCGATTATCGTGAAAAATGCGTTAAAGCTCGTTATTTGAGGTCAAATCGAACGGGTTAACTCCTGGAATGAGGTAGGACGCGTGATTGAAAAACAGGAGAAAAAGAAACCGGTCCTGCACGACCTCCCGAACTACCGAAATTGTAGTGTATAATACACGGTTTTTCGGATTCCGGAACCCGAACAAAATTCTCCGGAAATCGCATAGAAAATTCCTGGGGTCGATATAAAGCGGCCACGCAAAATTTGAGCACCAACGGAAGACATTTGGGGGTGCCGGTGTGTGCGAAAACCAAGATTCGCCGAAACTCTGATTATCGTGAAAAATGCGTTAAAGCTCGTTATTTGAAGCTGAAATCGAACAGGTTAACTCCTGGAATGAGGTAGGAACCGTGATTGAAAAATAGGGAGAAAAAGAAACCGGGTCCGGTACGACCTCCCGAACGGCTGAAATTGAAGTGTATAATACACAGTGATGGGGCATATTCTGCACCGCTGACCAAGTCAACACACTGAGCAAGGTCAAGGATATCCACAGCAAGTCAACGGCTTAGACTGCCTAGCCGATGCAGCCCATCGGCCGATAGCCGCTGGTCTCGGCCGAATGAGGTAGGACGCGGCTTGAAAACGCCAGAAAAAAGGACACATGTCCGCGTACTCACATCCAAGACCCTCTCGGCCGCCGCCGTAGGTCCATCGGCCGAGGGTAGAACGGTCTTTCCACCTAATAAGCCACTTGGCCACTTGGCCACTACGTGCCAAAAGGTGAAAGCCTATAAATACTCCTCAACCTTCATTGAGGAAAGGATCCCACAACTTAACCTAAAATACACTATTCATCTGGTAATATCTCCCTTATCTCTCTACAATACATTCCTAGCCAATTAGTATACAACTTATACCTCTAAGTTCACTGACTTGGGCGTCGGAGTGGGTACGCTGGCACAAAGCCAAGCCCTCGCCTGCTTCATTGTTGCGGAAAGGCCGAGAGAGGCGATAGGAGCGAGAAGGGTTCAACCAAAGACATTATTCTACAAGCCACGGGTGGTAACGATACTTGCTCTGGAATTACACCCGGAACACACAGTTTTTCGAGATTCCGGGATCCCGGAACAAAATTCTCCGGAAATCGCATAGAAAGTTCCTGGGGTCAGATAAAGCGGCCACGGAAAATTTGAGCACCAACGGAAGACATTTGGGGGTGCCGGTGTGCCAGAAACCAACATTCGCCGAAACTCGGATTATCGTGAAAAATGCGTTAAAGCTCGTTTTTTGAGGCTGAAATCGAACAGGTTAACTCCCGGAATGAGGTAGGACGCGTGATTGAAAAACAGAGAGAAAAAAAACCGGGTCCGGTACGACCTCCCGAACGGCTGAAATTGAAATGTATATATACACAGTTTTTCGGGATTCCGGGGTCCCGGAACAAAATTCTCCGGAAATCGCATAGAAAGTTCCTGGGGTCAGATAAAGCGGCCACGCAAAATTTGAGCACCAACAGAAGACATTTGGGGGTGCCGGTGTGCCAGAAACCAGCATTCGCCGAAACTCGGATTATCGTGAAAAATGCGTTAAAGCTCGTTATTTGAAGCTGAAATCGAACAGGTTAACTCCTGGAATGAGGTAGGAACCGTGATCGAAAAACAGGGAGAAAAAGAAACCGGGTCCGGTACGACCTCCCGAACGGCTGAAATTGAAATGTATATAATACACGGTTTTTCGGGATTCCGGGATCCCGGAACAAAATTCTCCGGAAATCGCATAGAAAGTTCATGGGGTCAGATAAAGCGGCCACGGAAAATTTGAGCACCAACGGAAGACATTTGGGGGTGCTGCGGTGTGCCGAAAACCAACATTCGCCGAAACTCTGATTATCGTGAAAATGCGTTAAAGCTCGTTTTTTTGAGGTCGAAATCGAACAGTTAACTCCGGAATGAGGTAGGACGCGTGATTGAAAAACAGGGAGAAAAAAACCGGTCCGATTTACGACCTCCCGAACTACCGAAATTGAAATGTATAAATACACGGTTTTTCGGGATTCCGGGGTCCCGAACAAAATTCTCCGGAAATCGCATAGAAAGTTCCCCAGGTCAGATAAAGCGGCCACGCAAAAATTTGAGCACCAACGGAAGACATTTGGGGGTGTCGGTGTGCGTAAACCAAAGATTCGCCGAAACTCGGATTATCGTGAAAAATGCGTTAAAGCTCGTTATTTGAAGTCAAATCGAACAGGTTAACTCCTGGAATGAGGTAGGAACCGTGATCGAAAAACAGGAGAAAAAGAAACCGGTCCGTTTACCTCCCGAACGGCCGAAATTGAAGTGAATAATACACGGTTTTTCGGGATTCCGGATCCCGAACAAAATTCTCCGAAATCGCATAGAAAGTTCCCGGGGTCGATAAAGCGGCCACGGAAAATTTGAGCACCAACGGAAGACATTTAGGGGAGCCGGTGTGCGAAACCAAAGATTCGCCGAAACTCCTGACTATCGTGAAAAATGCGTTAAAGCCCGTTATTAGAGGTCAAATCGAACAGTTAACTTCCTGGAATGAGGTAGGACGCGTGATTGAAAAACAGGAGAGAAAAGAAACCGTGTCCTGCATTTACCTCCCGAACTACGAAATTGAAGTGTATAATACACGGTTTTTCGGGATTCCGGTCTCGGAAGAAAATATTCGAAATCGCATAGAAATTATCGGGGTCGATAAAGCGGCCACGCAAAATTTGAGCACCAACGGAAGACATTTGGAAGTGCCGGTGTGCGAAACCAAAGATTCGCCGAAACTCCTGATTATCGTGAAAATGCGTTAAAGCTCGTTATTTGAGGTCAAAATCGAACGGGTTAACTCCTGGAATGAGGTAGGACGCGTGATTGAAAAACAGGAGAAAAAGAAACCGGGTCCTGATCGACCTCCCGAACGGCCAAATTGAAGTGTATAATACACGGTTTTTCGGATTCGGAACCCGAACAAAATTCTCCGGAAATCGCATAGAAAGTTCCTGGGGTCGATAAAGCGGCCACGCAAAATTTGAGCACCAACGGAAGACATTTGGGGGTGCCGGTGTGCCGAAAACCAAAGATTCGCCAAACTCGGATTATCGTGAAAAATGCGTTAAAGCTCGTTATTTGAAGTCAAATCGAACAGGTTAACTCCTGGAATGAGGTAGGAACCGTGATTGAAAAATAGGGAGAAAAAGAAACCGGTCCTGATTTACGACCTCCCGAACGGGTGAAATTGAAGTGTATAATACACGGTTTTTCGAGATTCCGGATCCCGAACAAAATTCTCCGGAAATCGCATAGAAAGTTCCTGGGGTCGATAAAGCGGCCACGCAAAATTTGAGCACCAACGGAAGACATTTGGGGGTGCCGGTGTGCCGAAACCAACATTCGCCGAAACTCGGATTATCGTGAAAATGCGTTAAAGCTCGTTTTTGAGGTCAAATCGAACAGTTAACTCCCGGAATGAGGTAGGACGCGTGATTGAAAAACAGAGAGAAAAAAAAACCGGTCCTAGTCGACCTCCCGAACGGCCGAAATTGAAATGTATATATACACGCTTTTTCGGGATTCCGGTCCCGAACAAAATTCTCCGAAAATCGCATAGAAAGTTCCCGAGGTCAGATAAAGCGGCCACGCAAAATTTAAGCACCAACGAAAGACATTTGGGGGTGCGGTGTGCCGAAACCAAAGATTCGCCGAAACTCGGATTATCGTGAAAAATGCGTTAAAGCTCGTTATTTGAAGTGAAATCGAACAGTTAACTCCTGGAATGAGGTAGGAACCGTGATCGAAAAACAGGAGAAAAAGAAACCGGTCCTAGATTTACCTCCCGAACGGCCGAAATTGAAGTGTATAATACACGGTTTTTCGGGATTCCCGAACAAAATTCTCCGGAAATCGCATAGAAAGTTCCTGGGGTCAGATAAAGCGGCCACGAAAAATTTGAGCACCAACGGAAGACATTTGGGGGATCCGGTGTGCCAGAAACCAGCATTCGCCGAAACTCGGATTATCGTGAAAAATGCGTTAAAGCTCGTTATTTGAGGCAGAAATCGAACAAGTTAACTCCTGAAATGAGGTAGGACGCGTGATTGAAAAACAGGGAGAAAAAGAAACGGGTCCGGTACGACCTCCCGAACGGCTGAAATTGAAGTGTATAATACACGGTTTTTCGGGATTCCGGGAACCCAGAACAAAATTCTCCGGAAATCGCATAGAAAGTTCCTGGGGTCAGATAAAGCGGCCACGCAAAATTTGAGCACCAACGGAAGACATTTGGGGGTGCCGGTGTGCCAGAAACCAGCATTCGCCGAAACTCGGATTATCGTGAAAAATGCGTTAAAGCTCGTTATTTGAAGCTGAAATCGAACAGGTTAACTCCTGGAATGAGGTAGGAACCGTGATCGAAAAACAGGGAGAAAAAGAAACCGGTCCGGTACGACCTCCCGAACGGCTGAAATTGAAGTGTATAATACACGGTTTTTCGGGATTCCGGATCCCGAACAAAATTCTCCGGAAATCGCATAGAATGTTCCTGGGGTCAGATAAAGCGGCCACGCAAAATTTGAGCACCAAAGGAAGACATTTGGGGGGTGCCGGTGTGCCGAAACCAACATTCGCCGAAACTCGGATTATCGTGAAAAATGCGTTAAAGCTCGTTTTTGAGGTGAAATCGAACAGTTCACTCCGGAATGAGGTAGGACGCGTGATTGAAAAACAGAGAGAAAAAAGAAACCGGTCCGTACGACCTCCCGAACGGCTGAAATTGAAATGTATAAATACACGGTTTTTCGGGATTCCGGGGTCCCGAACAAAATTCTCCGGAAATCGCATAGAAAGTTCCTGAGGTCAGATAAAGCGGCCACGCAAAATTTGAGCACCAACGGAAGACATTTGGGGTGCCGTGTGCGAAACCAAATTCGCCGAAACTCGGATTATCGTGAAAATGCGTTAAAGCTCGTTATTTGAAGTCAAATCGAACAGTTAACTCCTGGAATGAGGTAGGAACCGTGATCGAAAAACAGGAGAAAAAGAAACCGGTCCGGTACGACCTCCCGAACGGCCGAAATTGAAGTGAATAATACACGGTTTTTCGGATTCCGGGATCCCTAACAAAATTCTCCGGAAATCGCATAGAAAGTCCTGGGGTCAGATAAAGCGGCCACGGAAAATTTGAGCACCAACGGAAGACATTTAGGGGAGCTGGTGTGTGCGAAACCAAAGATTCGCCGAAACTCGGATTATCGTGAAAAATGCGTTAAAGCCCGTTATTAGAGGCTGAAATCGAACAGGTTAACTTCCGGAATGAGGTAGGACGCGTGATTGAAAAACAGGGAGAAAAAGAAACCGTGTCCGGTACGACCTCCCGAACGGCTGAAATTGAAGTGTATAATACACGGTTTTTCGGGATTCCGGGGTCCCGGAACAAAATTTTCTGGAAATCGCATAGAAATTCCTGGGGTCAGATAAAGCGGCCACGCAAAATTTGAGCACCAACGGAAGACATTTGGGAGTGCCGGTGTGCCAGAAACCAGCATTCGCCGAAACTCGGATTATCGTGAAAAATGCGTTAAAGCTCGTTATTTGAGGCTGAAATCGAACGGGTTAACTCCTGGAATGAGGTAGGACGCGTGATTGAAAAACAGGGAGAAAAAGAAACCGGTCCTGTCGACCTCCCGACGGCAAAATTGAAGTGTATAATACACGGTTTTTCGGGATTCGAACCCTAACAAAATTCTCCGGAAATCGCATAGAAAGTTCCTGGGGTGAGATAAAGCGGCCACGCAAAATTTGAGCACCAACGGAAGACATTTGGGGGTGCCGGTGTGCCGAAAACCAAATTCGCCGAAACTCGGATTATCGTGAAAAATGCGTTAAAGCTCGTTATTTGAAGTCAAATCGAACAGGTTAACTCCTGGAATGAGGTAGGAACCGTGATTGAAAAACAGGAGAAAAAGAAACCGGTCCTGTCGACCTCCCGAACGGCTGAAATTGAAGTGTATAATACACGGTTTTTCGGATTCCGGATCCTGAACAAAATTCTCCTGAAATCGCATAGAAAGTTCCTGGGGTCGATAAAGCGGCCACGCAAAATTTGAGCACCAACGGAAGACATTTGGGTGTGCCGAAACCAAACCAACATTCGCCGAAACTCGGATTATCGTGAAAAATGCGTTAAAGCTCGTTATTTGAGGCTGAAATCGAACAGGTTAACTCCCGGAATGAGGTAGGACGCGTGATTGAAAAACAGAGAGAAAAAGAAACCGGTTCCGATTTACGACCTCCCGAACGGTACGAAATTGAAATGTATAATACACGGTTTTTCGGGATTCCGGTCCCGGAACAAAATTCTCCGGAAATCGCATAGAAATTATTGGGTTCAGATAAAGCGGCCACGCAAAATTTGAGCACCAACGGAAGACATTTGGGGGTGGCGGTGTGCCAGAAACCAACATTCGCCGAAACTCGGATTATCGTGAAAAATGCGTTAAAGCTCGTTATTTGAGGCTGAAATCGAACAGGTTAACTCCCGGAATGAGGTAGGACGCATGATTAAAAACCAGAGAGAAAAAGAAACCGGGTCCGGTACGACCTCCGGAACGGCTGAAATTGAAGTGTATAAATACACGGTTTTTCGGGATTTCGGGGTCCCGGAACAAAATTCTCCGAAATCGCATAGAAGGTTCCCGGGGTCGATAAATCGGCCACGCAAAATTTGAGCACCAACGGAAGACATTTGGGGGTGCCGTGTGCCAAAAACCAACATTCGCCGAAACTCGGATTATCGTGAAAAATGCGTTAAAGCTCGTTATTTGAGGTCAAATCGAACAGTTAACTCCCGGAATGAGGTAGGACGCGTGATTGAAAAACAGAGAAAAAGAAACCGGTCCGCACGACCTCCCGAACGGCTAAAATTGAAATGTATAATACACGGTTTTTCGGGATTCCGGGGTCCCGGAACAAAATTCTCCGGAAATCGCATAGAAAGTTCCTGGGGTCAGAAAAAGCGGCCACGCAAAATTTGAGCACCAACGGAAGACATTTGTGGGTGCCGGTGTGCCAGAAACTAGCATTCGCCGAAACTCGGATTATCGTGAAAAATGCGTTAAAGCTCGTTATTTGAGGCTGAAATCGAACAGGTTAACTCCCTAAATGAGGTAGGACGCGTGATGGAAAAACAGGAGAAAAAGAAACCGGTCCGATTTACCTCCCGAACGGTGAAATTGAAGTGTATAATACACGGTTTTTCTGGATTCCGGGGTCCCGAACAAAATTCTCCGGAAATCGCATAGAAAGTTCCTGGGGTCAGATAAAGCGGCCACGGAAAATTTGAGCACCAACGGAAGACATTTGGGGAGCCGGTGTGCGAAAACCAATTCGCCGAAACTCGATTATCGTGAAAAATGCGTTAAAGCTCGTTATTTGAGGCCGAAATCGAACAGGTTAACTCCTGGAATGAGGTAGGACGCGTGATTGAAAAACAGGAGAAAAAGAAACCGGTCCCAGTCGACCTCCCGAACGGCCGAAATTGAAGTGTATAATACACGGTTTTTCTGGGATTCCGGTCCCGAACAAAATTCTCCTGAAATCGCATAGAAAGTTCCTGGGGTCGATAAAGCGGCCACGCAAAATTTGAGCACCAACGGAAGACATTTAGGGGTGCCGGTGTGCGAAAAACCAAAGATTCGCCGAAACTCGGATTATCGTGAAAAATGCGTTAAAGCTCGTTATTTGAAGTCAAATCGAACAGGTTAACTCCTGGAATGAGGTAGGAACCGTGATCGAAAAACAGGAGAAAAAGAAACCGGTCCGCGACCTCCCGAACGGCCGAAATTGAAGTGTATAATACACGGTTTTTCGTGATTCCGGATCCCGAACAAAATTCTCCGGAAATCGCATAGAAAATTCATGGGGTCAGATAAAGCGGCCACGGAAAATTTGAGCACCAACGGAAGACATTTGGGGGTGCCGGTGTGCCAGAAACCAGCATTCGCCGAAACTCGGATTATCGTGAAAATGCGTTAAAGCTCGTTTTTTGAGGTCAAATCGAACAGTTAACTCCGGAATGAGGTAGGACGCGTGATTGAAAAACAGAGAGAAAAAGAAACCGGGTCCGGTACGACCTCCCGAACGGCTGAAATTGAAATGTATATATACACGGTTTTTCGGGATTCCGGGGTCCCGGAACAAAATTCTCCGGAAATCGCATAGAAAGTTCCTGAGGTCAGATAAAGCGGCCACGCAAAATTTGAGCACCAACAGAAGACATTTGGGGGTGCCGGTGTGCCAGAAACCAGCATTCGCCGAAACTCGGATTATCGTGAAAAATGCGTTAAAGCTCGTTATTTGAAGCTGAAATCGAACAGGTTAACTCCTGGAATGAGGTAGGAACCGTGATCGAAAAACAGGGAGAAAAAGAAACCGGGTCCGGTACGACCTCCCGAACGGCTGAAATTGAAGTGAATAATACACGGTTTTTCGGGATTCCGGGATCCCGGAACAAAATTCTCCGGAAATCGCATAGAAAGTTCCTGGGGTCAGATAAAGCGGCCACGGAAAATTTGAGCACCAACGGAAGACATTTAGGGGAGCCGGTGTGCCAGAAACCAGCATTCGCCGAAACTCGGATTATCGTGAAAAATGCGTTAAAGCCCGTTATTAGAGGCTGAAATCGAACAGGTTAACTTCCGGAATGAGGTAGGACGCGTGATTGAAAAGAGGGAGAAAAAGAAACCGTGTCCGGTACGACCTCCCGAACGGCTGAAATTGAAGTGTATAATACACGGTTTTTTGGGATTCCGGGGTCCCGGAACAAAATTTTCTGGAAATCGCATAGAAATTACTGGGGTCAGATAAAGCGGCCACGCAAAATTTGAGCACCAACGGAAGACATTTGGGAGTGCCGGTGTGCCAGAAACCAGCATTCGCCGAAACTCGGATTATCGTGAAAAATGCGTTAAAGCTCGTTATTTGAGGCTGAAATCGAACGGGTTAACTCCTGGAATGAGGTAGGACGCGTGATTGAAAAACAGGGAGAAAAAGAAACCGGGTCCGGTACGACCTCCCGAACGGCTTAAATTCAAGTGTATAATACACGGTTTTTCGGGATTCCGGGAACCCGGAACAAAATTCTCCGGAAATCGCATAGAAAGTTCCTGGGGTCAGATAAAGCGGCCACGCAAAATTTGAGCACCAACGGAAGACATTTGGGGGTGCCGGTGTGCCAGAAACCAACATTCGCCGAAACTCGGATTATCGTGAAAAATGCGTTAAAGCTCGTTATTTGAGGCTGAAATCGAACAGGTTAACTCCCGGAATGAGGTAGGACGCGTGATTGAAAAACAGAGAGAAAAATAAACCGGGTCCGGTACGACCTCCCGAACGGCTGAAATTGAAATGTATAATACACGGTTTTTCGGGATTCCGGGGTCCCGGAACAAAATTCTCCGGAAATCGCATAGAAATTATTGGGTTCAGATAAAGCGGCCACGCAAAATTTGAGCACCAACGGAAGACATTTGGGGGTGGCGGTGTGCCAGAAACCAACATTCGCCGAAACTCGGATTATCGTGAAAAATGCGTTAAAGCTCGTTATTTGAGGCTGAAATCGAACAGGTTAACTCCCGGAATGAGGTAGGACGCATGATTAAAAACCAGAGAGAAAAAGAAACCGGGTCCGGTACGACCTCCGGAACGGCTGAAATTGAAGTGTATAAATACACGGTTTTTCGGGATTTCGGGGTCCCGGAACAAAATTCTCCGGAAATCGCATAGAAGGTTCCTGGGTCAGATAAATCGGCCACGCAAAATTTGAGCACCAACGGAAGACATTTGGGGGTGCCGGTGTGCCAGAAACCAACATTCGCCGAAACTCGGATTATCGTGAAAAATGCGTTAAAGCTCGTTATTTGAGGCTGAAATCGAACAGGTTAACTCCCGGAATGAGGTAGGACGCGTGATTGAAAAACAGAGAGAAAAAGAAACCGGGTCCGGTACGACCTCCCGAACGGCTAAAATTGAAATGTATATATACACGGTTTTTCGGGATTCCGGGGTGCCGAACAAAATTCTCCGGAAATCGCATAGAAAGTTCCTGGGGTCAGATAAAGCGGCCACGCAAAATTTGAGCACCAACGGAAGACATTTGGGGTGCTTGGTGTGCGAAACCAAAGATTCGCCGAAACTCGGATTATCGTGAAAAATGCGTTAAAGCTCGTTATTTGAGGCTGAAATCGAACAGGTTAACTCCCTAAATGAGGTAGGACGCGTGATGGAAAAACAGGGAGAAAAAGAAACCGAATCCGGTACGACCTCCCGAACGGCTGAAATTGAAGTGTATAATACACGGTTTTTCGGGATTCCGGGATCCCGGAACAAAATTCTCCGGAAATCGCATAGAAAGTTCATGGGGTCAGATAAAGCGGCCACGGAAAATTTGAGCACCAACGGAAGACATTTGGGGGTGCCGGTGTGCCAGAAACCAACATTCGCCGAAACTCGGATTATCGTGAAAAATGCGTTAAAGCTCGTTATTTGAGGCTGAAATCGAACAGGTTAACTCCCTAAATGAGGTAGGACGCGTGATGGAAAAACAGGGAGAAAAAGAAACCGAATCCGGTACGACCTCCCGAACGGCTGAAATTGAAGTGTATAATACACGGTTTTTCGGGATTCCGGGATCCCGGAACTAAATTCTCCGGAAATCGCATAGAAGGTTCCTGGGGTCAGATAAATCGGCCACGCAAAATTTGAGCACCAACGGAAGACATTTGGGGGTGGCGGTGTGCCAGAAACCAACATTCGCCGAAACTC
Organism: Silene latifolia; assembly: GCF_048544455.1. Taxonomy (NCBI): domain Eukaryota; kingdom Viridiplantae; phylum Streptophyta; class Magnoliopsida; order Caryophyllales; family Caryophyllaceae; genus Silene; species Silene latifolia. The sequence goes on from NC_133526.1 coordinate 199,703,209, forward strand.
GGATTATCGTGAAAATGCGTTAAAGCTCGTTATTTGAGGCTGAAATCGAACAGGTTAACTCCCGGAATGAGGTAGGACGCATGATTGAAAACCAGAGAGAAAAAGAAACCGGGTCCGGTACGACCTCCCGAACGGCTGAAATTGAAGTGTATAAATACACGTTTTTTCGGGATTCCGGGGTCCCGGAACAAAATTCTCCGGAAATCGCATAGAAAGTTCCTGGGGTAAGATAAAGCGGCCACGCAAAATTTGAGCACCAACGGAAGACATTTGGGGGTGCCGGTGTGCCAGCAAAATTTGAAAACGGAAGACCGAAACCAAGATTCGCCGAAACTCGGATTATCGTGAAAATGCGTTAAAGCTCGTTATTTGAAGCTGAAATCGAACAGGTTAACTCCTGGAATGAGGTAGGAAGCGTGATTGAAAAACAGGGAGAAAAAGAAACCGGGTCCGGTACGACCTCCCGAACGGCTGAAATTGAAGTGTATAAATACACGGTTTTTCGGGATTTCGGGGTCCCGGAACAAAATTCTCCGGAAATCGCATAGAAGGTTCCTGGGGTCAGATAAATCGGCCACGCAAAATTTGAGCACCAACGGAAGACATTTGGGGGTGCCGGTGTGCCAGAAACCAACATTCGCCGAAACTTGGATTATCGTGAAAAATGCGTTAAAGCTCGTTATTTGAGGCTGAAATCGAACAGGTTAACTCCCGGAATGAGGTAGGACGCGTGATTGAAAAACAGAGAGAAAAAGAAACCGGGTCCGGTACGACCTCCCGAACGGCTAAAATTGAAGTGTATAATACACGGTTTTTCGGGATTCCCGAACAAAATTCTCCGGAAATCGCATAGAAAGTTCCTGGGGTCGATATAAAGCGGCCACGCAAAATTTGAGCACCAACGGAAGACATTTGGGGGTGCTTGGTGTGCGAAACCAACATTCGCCGAAACTCGGATTATCGTGAAAAATGCGTTAAAGCTCGTTATTTGAGGTCAAATCGAACAGTTAACTCCCTAAATGAGGTAGGACGCGTGATGGAAAAACAGGAGAAAAAAGAAACCGAATCCGGTACGACCTCCCGAACGGCCGAAATTGAAGTGTATAATACACGGTTTTTCGGGATTCCGGATCCCGGAACAAAATTCTCCTGAAATCGCATAGAAAGTTCTTGGGGTCAGATAAAGCGGCCACGCAAAATTTGAGCACCAACGGAAGACATTTGGGGGTGCCGGTGTGCCTGAAACCAACATTCGCCGAAACTCGGATTATCGTGAAAAATGCGTTAAAGCTCGTTATTTGAGGTCAAATCGAACAGTTAACTCCCTAAATGAGGTAGGACGCGTGATGGAAAAACAGGAGAAAAAGAAACCGAATCCGACGACCTCCCGAACGGTTGAAATTGAAGTGTATAATACACGGTTTTTCGGATTCCGGATCCCTAACTAAATTCTCCGGAAATCGCATAGAAGGTTCCCGGGTCGAGATAAATCGGCCACGCAAAATTTGAGCACCAACGGAAGACATTTGGGGGTGGCGGTGTGCCGAAAACCAACATTCGCCGAAACTCAGATTATCGTGAAAATGCGTTAAAGCTCGTTATTTGAGGTCAAATCGAACAGTTAACTCCGGAATGAGGTAGGACGCATGATTGAAAACCAGAGAGAAAAAGAAACCGGTCCTGTCGACCTCCCGAACGGCTGAAATTGAAGTGTATAAATACACGTTTTTTCGGATTCCGGGTCCCGAACAAAATTCTCCGGAAATCACATAGAAAGTTCCTTGGGTAAGATAAAGCGGCCACGCAAAATTTGAGCACCAACGGAAGACATTTGGGGGTGCCGGTGTGCAGCGAAACCAAAGATTCGCCGAAACTCGGATTATCGTGAAAATGCGTTAAAGCTCGTTATTTGAAGCTGAAATCGAACAGGTTAACTCCTGGAATGAGGTAGGAACCGTGATCGAAAAACAGGAGAAAAAGAAACCGGTCCGGTCGACCTCCCGAACGGTGAAATTGAAGTGTATAATACACGGTTTTTCGATTCGGGATCCCGAACAAAATTCTCCGGAAATCGCATAGAAAGTTCATGGGGTCAGATAAAGCGGCCACGGAAAATTTGAGCACCAACGGAAGACATTTGGGGGTGCTTGGGTGTGCCGAAACCAACATTCGCCGAAACTCGGATTATCGTGAAAATGCGTTAAAGCTCGTTATTTGAGGCTGAAATCGAACAGTTAACTCCGGAAAGAGGTAGGACGCGTGATTGAAAAACAGAGAGAAAAAGAAACCGGTCCGGTCGACCTCCTCCCGAACTACGAAATTGAAATGTATATATACACGGTTTTTCGGGATTCCGGGGTCCCGGAACAAAATTCTCCGGAAATCACATAGAAAGTTCCTGAGGTCAGATAAAGCGGCCACGCAAAATTTGAGCACCAACAGAAGACATTTGGGGGTGCCGGTGTGTCAGAAACCAGCATTCGCCGAAACTCGGATTATCGTGAAAAATGCGTTAAAGCTCGTTATTTGAAGCTGAAATCGAACAGGTTAACTCCTGGAATGAGGTAGGATCCGTGATCGAAAAACGGGGAGAAAAAGAAACCGGGTCCGGTACGACCTCCCGAACGGCTGAAATTGAAGTGTATAATACACGGTTTTTCGGGATTCCGGGGTCCCGGAACAAAATTCTCCGGAAATCGCATAGAAAGTTCCTGGGGTCAGATAAAGCGGCCACGGAAAATTTGAGCACCAACGGAAGACATTTGGGGGAGCCGGTGTGCCAGAAACCAGCATTCGCCAAAACTCGGATTATCGTGAAAAATGCGTAAAGCTCGTTATTAGAGGCTGAAATCGAACAGGTTAACTTCCGAAATGAGGTAGGACGCGTGATTGAAAAACATGGAGAAAAAGAAACCGTGTCCTGTACGACCTCCCGAACGGTTGAAATTGAAGTGTATAATACACGGTTTTTCGGGATTCCGGGGTCCCGGAACAAAATTCTCCGGAAATCGCATAGAAAGTTCCTGGGGTCAGATAAAGCGGCCACGCAAAATTTGAGCACCAACGGAAGACATTTGGGAGTGCCGGTGTGCCGAAAAACCAAAGATTCGCCGAAACTCGATTATCGTGAAAAATGCGTTAAAGCTCGTTATTTGAGGCGAAATCGAACAAAGTTAACTCCTGGAATGAGGTAGGACGCGTGATTGAAAAACAGGGACAAAAAGAAACCGGTCCTCAGTCGACCTCCCGAACGGCTAAATTGAAGTGTATAATACACGGTTTTTCGGATTCGGAACCCGAACAAAATTCTCCGGAAATCGCATAGAAAGTTCCTGGGGTCAGATAAAGCGGCCACGCAAAATTTGAGCACCAACGGAAGACATTTGGGGGTGCCGGTGTGCCAGAAACCAGCATTCGCCGAAACTCGGATTATCGTGAAAAATGCGTTAAAGCTCGTTATTTGAAGCTGAAATCGAACAGGTTAACTCCTGGAATGAGGTAGGAACGGTGATTGAAAAACAGGGATAAAAAGAAACCGGGTCCGGTACGACCTCCCGAACGGCTGAAATTGAAGTGTATAATACACGGTTTTTCGGGATTCCGGGATCCCGGAACAAAATTCTCCGGAAATCGCATAGAAAGTTCCTGGGGTCAGATAAAGCGGCCACGGAAAATTTGAGCACCAACGGAAGACATTTGGGGGTGCCGGTGTGCTAGAAACCAACATTCGCCGAAACTCGGATTATCGTGAAAAATGCGTTAAAGCTCGTTATTTGAGGCTGAAATCGAACAGGTTAACTCCCGGAATGAGGTAGGACGCGTGATTGAAAAACAGAGAGAAAAAGAAACCGGTCCGGTTTACCTCCCGAACTACCGAAATTGAAATGTATAATACACGGTTTTTCGGGATTCCGGGGTCCCGGAACAAAATTCTCCGGAAACCGCATAGAAATTATTGGGTTCAGATAAAGCGGCCACGCAAAATTTGAGCACCAACGGAAGACATTTGGGGGTGGCGGTGTGCCAGAAACCAACATTCGCCGAAACTCGGATTATCGTGAAAAATGCGTTAAAGCTCGTTATTTGAGGCTGAAATCGAACAGGTTAACTCCCGGAATGAGGTAGGACGCATGATTAAAAACCAGAGAGAAAAAGAAACCGGTCCGGTACGACCTCCCGAACGGCTGAAATTGAAGTGTATAAATACACGGTTTTTCGGGATTCCGGGGTCCCGGAACAAAATTCTCCGGAAATCGCATAGAAAGTTCCTGGGGTCAGATAAAGCGGCCACGCAAAATTTGAGCACCAACGGAAGACATTTGGGGGTGCCGGTGTGTCAGAAACCAGCATTCGCCGAAACTCGGATTATCGTGAAAAATGCGTTAAAGCTCGTTATTTGAGGCTGAAATCGAACAGGTTGACTCCTGGAATGAGGTAGGACGCGTGATTGAAAAACAGGGAGAAAAAAGAAACCGGGTCCAGTACGACCTCCCGAACGGCTGAAATTGAAGTGTATAGACACGGTTTTTCGGGATTCCGGGATCCCGGAACAAAATTCTCCGGAAATCGCATAGAAAGTTTCTGGGGTCAGATAAAGCGGCCACGGAAAATTTGAGCACCAACGGAAGACATTTGGGGGTGCCGGTGTGCCAGAAACCAGCATTCGCCGAAACTCGGATTATCGTGAAAAATGCGTTAAAGCTCGTTATTTGAGGCTGAAATCGAACAGGTTAACTCCCTAAATGAGGTAGGACGCGTGATGGAAAAACAGGGAGAAAAAGAAACCGGTCCGTTACGACCTCCCGAACGGCTGAAATTGAAGTGTATAATACACGGTTTTTCGGGATTCCGGGATCCCGAACAAAATTCTCCGGAAATCGCATAGAAATTTCCGGGGTCGATAAAGCGGCCACGGAAAATTTGAGCACCAACGGAAGACATTTGGGGGTGGCGGTGTGCCAGAAACCAGCATTCGCCGAAACTCGGATTATCGTGAAAAATGCGTTAAAGCTCGTTATTTGAGGCTGAAATCGAACAAGTTAACTCCCTAAATGAGGTAGGACGCGTGATGGATAAAAAGGGAGAAAAAGAAACCGGGTCCGGTACGACCTCCCGAACGGCTGAAATTGAATTGTATAATACACGGTTTTTCGGGATTCCGGGATCCCGGAACAAAATTCTCCGGAAATCGCATAGAAATTTCCTGGGGTCAGATAAAGCGGCCACGGAAAATTTGAGCACCAACGGAAGACATTTGGGGGTGGCGGTGTGCCAGAAACCAACATTCGCCGAAACTCGGATTATCGTGAAAAATGCGTTAAAGCTCGTTATTTGAGGCTGAAATCGAACAGGTTAACTCCCGGAATGAGGTAAGACGCATGATTGAAAACCAGAGAGAAAAAGAAACCGGGTCCGGTTCGACCTCCCGAACGGCTGAAATTGAAGTGTATAAATACACGTTTTTTCGGGATTCCGGGGTTCCGGAACAAAATTCTCCGGAAATCGCATAGAAAGTTCCTGGGGTCAGATAAAGCGGCCATGCAAAATTTGAGCACCAACGGAAGACATTTGATGGTGCCGGTGTGCCAGAAACCAGCATTCGCCGAAACTCGGATTATCGTGAAAAATGCGTTAAAGCTCGTTATTTGAGGCTGAAATCGAACAGGTAAACTCCCGGATTGAGGTAGGACGCGTGATTGAAAAACAGGGAGAGAAAAGAAACCGGTCCAAGATTTACGACCTCCCGAACAAATTTGAAATTGAAGTGTATAGACACGGTTTTTCGGGATTCCGGGGTCCCGGAACAAAATTCTCCGGAAATCGCATAGAAAGTTCCTGGGGTCAGATAAAGCGGCCACGGAAAATTTGAGCACCAACGGAAGACATTTGGGGGTGGCGGTGTGCCAGAAACCAACATTCGCCGAAACTCGGATTATCGTGAAAAATGCGTTAAAGCTCGTTATTTGAGGTCGAAATCGAACAGTTAACTCCGGAATGAGGTAAGACGCATGATTGAAAAACAGAGAGAAAAAAGAAACCGGTCCGGTTCGACCTCCCGAACGGCCCAAATTGAAGTGTATAAATACACGTTTTTTCGGGATTCCGGGGTCCCGGAACAAAATTCTCCGGAAATCGCATAGAAAGTTCCTGGGGTCGATAAAGCGGCCACGCAAAATTTGAGCACCAACGGAAGACATTTGAGGGTGCCGTGTGCCGTAAACCAAGATTTCGCCGAAACTCGGATTATCGTGAAAAATGCGTTAAAGCTCGTTATTTGAGGTGAAATCGAACGGTAAACTCCCGGAATTGAGGTAGGACGCGTGATTGAAAAACAGGAGAAAAAAAAAACCGGTCCAAGATCACGACCTCCCGAACGGCTGAAATTGAAGTGTATAGACACGGTTTTTCGGGATTCCGGGGTCCCGGAACAAAATTCTCCGGAAATCGCATAGAAAGTTTCTGGGGTAAGATAAAGCGACCACGGAAAATTTGAGCACCAACGGAAGACATTTGGGGGTGCCGGTGTGCCAGAAACCAGCATTCGCCGAAACTCGGATTATCATGAAAAATGCGTTAAAGCTCGTTATTAGAGGTGAAATCGAACAGTTAACTCCTAATGAGGTAGGATGCGTGATTGAAAAACAGGAGAAAAAGAAACCGTGTCCCGATTTACCTCCCGAACAATTTGAAATTGAAGTGTATAATACACGGTTTTTCGGGATTCCGGGGTCCCGGAACAAAATTCTCCGGAAATCGCATAGAAAGTTCCTGGGGTTAGATAAAGCGGCCACGCAAAATTTGAGCACCAACGGAAGACATTTGGGGGTGCCGATGTGCCAGAAACCAGCATTCGCCGAAACTCGGATTATCGTGAAAAATGCGTTAAAGCTCGTTATTTGAGGCTGAAATCGAACAGGTTAACTCCCGGAATGAGGTAGGACGCGTGATTGAAAAACAAGGAGAAAAAGAAACCGGTCCGTCGACCTCCCGAACGGTACTGAAATTGAAGTGTATAATACACGGTTTTTCGGGATTCCGGGAACCCGGAACAAAATTCTCCGGAAATCGCATAGAAAGTTCCTGGGGTCAGATAAAGCGGCCACGCAAAATTTGAGCACCAACGGAAGACATTTGGGGGTGCCGGTGTGCCAGAAACCAACATTCGCCGAAACTCGGATTATCGTGAAAATGCGTTAAAGCTCGTTATTTGAGGTCAAATCGAACAGGTTAACTCCTGGAATGAGGTAGGAACCGTGATTGAAAAACAGGGAGAAAAAGAAACCGGTCCGGTACGACCTCCCGAACGGCTGAAATTGAAGTGTATAATACACGGTTTTTCGGGATTCCGGGATCCCGGAACAAAATTCTCCGGAAATCGCATAGAAAGTTCCTGGGGTAAGATAAAGCGGCCACGGAAAATTTGAGCACCAACGGAAGACATTTGGGGGTGCCGGTGTGCCAGAAACCAGCATTCGCCGAAACTCGGATTATCGTGAAAAATGCGTTAAAGCTCGTTATTAGAGGCTGAAATCGAACAGGTTACCTTCCGGAATGAGGTAGGACGCGTGATTGAAAAACAGGGAGAAAAGAAACCGTGTCCGGTACGACCTCCCGAACGGCTGAAATTGAAGTGTATAATACACGGTTTTTCGGGATTCCGGGGTCCCGGAACAAAATTTTCCGGAAATCGCATAGAAAGTTTCTGGGGTCAGATAAAGCGGCCACGGAAAATTTGAGCACCAACGGAAGACATTTGGGGGTGCCGGTGTGCCAGAAACCAGCATTCGCCGAAACTCGGATTATCGTGAAAAATGCGTTAAAGCTCGTTATTTGAGGCTGAAATCGAACAGGTTAACTCCCGGAATGAGGTAGGACGCGTGATTGAAAAACAGGAGAAAAAGAAACCGGTCCGACGACCTCCCGAACGGCCGAAATTGAAGTGTATAGACACGGTTTTTCGATTCCGGTCACGGAACAAAATTCTCCGGAAATCGCATAGAAAGTTCCTGGGGTCAGATAAAGCGGCCACGCAAAATTTGAGCACCAACGGAAGAAATTTGGAGGTGCCGGTGTGCCAGAAACCAGCATTCGCCGAAACTCGGATTATCGTGAAAAATGCGTTAAAGCTCGTTATTAGAGGCTGAAATCGAACAGGTTAACTTCCGGAATGAGGTAGGACGCGTGATTGAAAAACAGGGAGAAAAAGAAACCGGTCCTAGGTTCGACATCCCGAACGGCTGAAATTGAAGTGTATAATACACGGTTTTTCGGGATTCCGGAACAAAATTCTCCGGAAATCGCATAGAAAGTTCCTGGGGTCAGATAAAGCGGCCACGCAAAATTTGAGCACCAACGGAAGACATTTGGGGGTGCCGGTGTGCCGAAAACCAAAGATTCGCCGAAACTCGGATTATCGTGAAAAATGCGTTAAAGCTCGTTATTTGAGGTGAAATCGAACAAGTTAACTCCCGAATGAGGTAGGACGCGTGATTGAAAAACAGGAGAAAAAGAAACCGTGTCCAGACGACCTCCCGAACGGCTGAAATTGAAGTGTATAATACACGGTTTTTCGGGATTCCGGGGTCCCGGAACAAAATTCTCCGGAAATCGCATAGAAAGTTCCGGGGGTCAGATAAAGCGGCCACGCAAAATTTGAGCACCAACGGAAGACATTTGGGGGTGCCGGTGTGCCAGAAACCAGCATTCGCCGAAACTCGGATTATCGTGAAAAATGCGTTAAAGCTCGTTATTTGAGGTTGAAATCGAACAGGTAAACTCCCGGAATGAGGTAGGACGCGTGATTGAAAAACAGGGAGAAAAAGAAACCGGGTCCGGTACGACCTCCCGAACGGCTGAAATTGAAGTGTATAATACACGGTTTTTCGGGATTCCGGGGTCCCGGAACAAAATTCTCCGGAAATCGCATAGAAAGTTCCTGGGGTCAGATAAAGCGGCCACGCAAAATTTGAGCACCAACGGAAGACATTTGGGGGTGCCGGTGTGCCAGAAACCAGCATTCGCCGAAACTGAGATTATCGTGAAAATGCGTTAAAGCTCGTTATTTGAGGTGAAATCGAACAGTAAACTCCGGATTGAGGTAGGACGCGTGATTGAAAAACAGGAGAAAAAAGAAACCGGTCCAAGACGACCTCCCGAACGGTTTGAAAATTGAAGTGTATAGACACGGTTTTTCGGGATTCCGGTCCCGAACAAAATTCTCCTAAATCGCATAGAAAGTTTCTGGGGTAAGATAAAGCGACCACGCAAAATTTAAGCACCAACGGAAGACATTTGGGGGTGCGGTGTGCCGTAAACCAAAGATTCGCGAAACTCGATTATCGTGAAAAATGTGTTAAAGCTCGTTATTTGAGGTCGAAATCGAACAGGTAAACTCCGGAATGAGGTAGGACGCGTGATTGAAAAACAGGAGAAAAAGAAACCGGTCCTGACGACCTCCCGAACGGCCGAAATTGAAGTGTATAATACATGGTTTTTCGGGATTCCGGAACAAAATTCTCCGGAAATCGCATAGAAAATTCCTGGGGTCAGATAAAGCGGCCACGCAAAATTTGAGCACCAACAGAAGACATTTGGGGGTGCCGGTGTGTCAGAAACCAGCATTTGCCGAAACTCGGATTATCGTGAAAAATGCGTTAAAACTCGTTATTTGAGGTTAAAATCGAACAGGTTAACTCCTGAAATGAGCTAGGACGCGTGATTGAAAAACAGGAGAAAAAGAAACCGGTCCTGACGACATCCCGAACGGTACCGAAATTGAAGTGTATGGACACGGTTTTTCGGGATTCCGGGGTCCCGGAACAAAATTCTCCGGAAATCGCATAGAAAGTTTCTGGGGTCAGATAAAGCGGCCACGGAAAATTTGAGCACCAACGGAAGACATTTAAGGGTGCCGGTGTGCGAAACCAAAGATTCGCCGAAACTTGGATTATCGTGAAAAATGCGTTAAAGCTCGTTATTAGAGGTCAAATCGAACAGTTAACTTCCGAATGAGATAGGACGCGTGATTGAAAAACAGGAGAAAAAGAAACCGTGTCCTACGACCTCCCGAACGGCCGAAATTGAAGTGTATAATACACGGTTTTTCGGGATTCCGGTCCCGAACAAAATTCTCTCGAAATCGCATAGAAAGTTCCTGGGGTCGATAAAGCGGCCACGCAAAATTTGAGCACCAACGGAAGACATTCAGGGTGCCGATGTGCCGAAAACCAAGATTCGCCGAAACTCGGATTATCGTGAAAAATGCGTTAAAGCTCGTTCGTATTTGAGGTCAAATTCGAACAGTTAACTCCTGGAATGAGGTAGGACGCGTGATTGAAAAACAGGGAGAAAAAGAAATCGGGTCCGGTACGACCTCCCGAACGGCTGAAATTGAAGTGTATAATACACGGTTTTTCGGGATTCCGGGAACCCAGAACAAAATTCTCCGGAAATCGCATAGAAAGTTCCTGGGGTAAGATAAAGCGGCCACGCAAAATTTGAGCACCAACGGAAGACATTTGGGGGTGCCGGTGTGCGAAACCAAAGATTCGCCGAAACTCGGATTATCGTGAAAAATGCGTTAAAGCTCGTTATTTGAAGTCAAATCGAACAGTTAACTCCTGGAATGAGGTAGGAACCGTGATCGAAAAACAGGAGAAAAAGAAACCGGTTCCGTTACGACCTCCCGAACGGCTGAAATTGAAGTGTATAATACACGGTTTTTCGGGATTCCGGGATCCCGGAACAAAATTCTCCGGAAATCGCATAGAATGTTCATGGGGTCAGATAAAGCGGCCACGGAAAATTTGAGCACCAACGGAAGACATTTGGGGGTGCCGGTGTGCCAGAAACCAGCATTCGCCGAAACTCGGATTATCATGAAAAATGCGTTAAAGCTCGTTATTAGAGGCTGAAATCGAACAGGTTAACTTCCGGAATGAGGTAGGATGCGTGATTGAAAAACAGGGAGAAAAAGAAACCGTGTCCGGTACGACCTCCTGAACGGCTGAAATTGAAGTGTATAATACACGGTTTTTCGGGATTCCGGGGTCCCGGAACAAAATTATCCGGAAATCGCATAGAAAGTTCCAGGGGTTAGATAAAGCGGCCACGCAAAATTTGAGCACCAACGGAAGACATTTGGGGGTGCCGGTGTGCGAAAACCAAAGATTCGCCGAAACTCGGATTATCGTGAAAAATGCGTTAAAGCTCGTTATTTGAGGTGAAATCGAATGGTAAACTCCGGAATGAGGTAGGACGCGTGATTGAAAAACAGGGAGAAAAAGAAACCGGGTCCGGTACGACCTCCCGAACGGCTGAAATTGAAGTGTATAATACACGGTTTTTCGGGATTCCGGAACAAAATTCTCCGGAAATCGCATAGAAAGTTCCTGGGGTCAGATAAAGCGGCCACGCAAAATTTGAGCACCAACGGAAGACATTTGGGGTGCCGGTGTGCGAAACCAAAGATTCGCCGAAACTCGGATTATCGTGAAAAATGCGTTAAAGCTCGTTATTTGAAGTCAAATCGAACAGTTAACTCCTGGAATGAGGTAGGAACCGTGATCGAAAAACAGGAGAAAAAGAAACCGGTTCGACGACCTCCCGAACGGCTGAAATTGAAGTGTATAATACACGGTTTTTCGGGATTCCGGGATCCCGAACAAAATTCTCCGGAAATCGCATAGAAAGTTCCCGGGGTAAGATAAAGCGGCCACGCAAAATTTGAGCACCAACGGAAGACATTTGGGGGTGCCGGTGTGCAGAAACCAAAGATTCGCCGAAACTCGGATTATCGTGAAAATGCGTTAAAGCTCGTTATTAGAGGCTGAAATCGAACAGGTTACCTTCCGGAATGAGGTAGGACGCGTGATTGAAAAACAGGGAGAAAAGAAACCGTGTCCGGTACGACCTCCCGAACGGCTGAAATTGAAGTGTATAATACACGGTTTTTCGGGATTCCGGAACAAAATTTTCCGGAAATCGCATAGAAAGTTTCTGGGGTCAGATAAAGCGGCCACGGAAAATTTGAGCACCAACGGAAGACATTTGGGGGTGCCGGTGTGCCAGAAACCAGCATTCGCCGAAACTCGGATTATCGTGAAAAATGCGTTAAAGCTCGTTATTTGAGGCTGAAATCGAATGGTAAACTCCGGAATGAGGTAGGACGCGTGATTGAAAAACAGGGAGAAAAAGAAACCGGTCCTAGATTTACCTCCCGAACTACTGAAATTGAAGTGTATAGACACGGTTTTTCAGGATTCCGGGGTCACGGAACAAAATTCTCCGGAAATCGCATAGAAAGTTCCTGGGGTCAGATAAAGCGGCCACGCAAAATTTGAGCACCAACGGAAGAAATTTGGAGGTGCCGGTGTGCCAGAAACCAGCATTCGCCGAAACTCGGATTATCGTGAAAAATGCGTTAAAGCTCGTTATTAGAGGCTGAAATCGAACAGGTTAACTTCCGGAATGAGGTAGGACGCGTGATTGAAAAACAGGGAGAAAAAGAAACCGGGTCCGGTACGACATCCCGAACGGCTGAAATTGAAGTGTATAGACACGGTTTTTCGGGATTCCGGGGTCCCGGAACAAAATTCTCCGGAAATCGCATAGAAAGTTTCTGGGGTCAGATAAAGCGGCCACGGAAAATTTGAGCACCAACGGAAGACATTTGGGGTGCGGTGTGCAGAAAAACCAAAGATTCGCCGAAACTCGGATTATCGTGAAAAATGCGTTAAAGCTCGTTATTAGAGGCTGAAATCGAACAGGTTACCTTCCAGAATGAGGTAGGACGCGTGATTGAAAAACAGGGAGAAAAAGAAACCGTGTCCGGTACGACCTCCCGAACGGCTGAAATTGAAGTGTATAATACACGGTTTTTCGGGATTCCGGAACAAAATTCTCCGGAAATCGCATAGAAAGTTTCGGGGTCGATAAAGCGGCCACGGAAAATTTGAGCACCAACGGAAGACATTTGGGGGTGCCGGTGTGCGAAACCAAAGATTCGCCGAAACTCGGATTATCGTGAAAAATGCGTTAAAGCTCGTTATTTGAGGTTGAAATCGAACAGGTAAACTCCGGAATGAGGTAGGACGCGTGATTGAAAAACAGGAGAAAAAGAAACCGGTCCGCGACCTCCCGAACTAGCCGAAATTGAAGTGTATAATACACGGTTTCGGGATTCCGGGGACCCGGAACAAAATTCTCCTGAAATCGTATAGAAAGTTCCTGGGGTCAGATAAAGCGGCCACGCAAAATTTGAGCACCAACGGAAGACATTTGGGGGTGCCGGTGTGCCAGAAACCAGCATTCGCCGAAACTCGGATTATCGTGAAAAATGCGTTAAAGCTCGTTATTTGAGGCTGAAATCGAACAGGTAAACTCCCGGATTGAGGTAGGACGCGTGATTGAAAAACAGGGAGAAAAAAGAAACCGGGTCCAAGATTTACCTCCCGAACGGTACCGAAATTGAAGTGTATAGACACGGTTTTTCGGGATTCCGGGTCCCTAACAAAATTCTCCGGAAATCGCATAGAAAGTTTACTGGGTAAGATAAAGCGACCACGCAAAATTTAAGCACCAACGGAAGACATTTGGGGGTGCGGTGTGCAGCTAAACCAAAGATTCGCCGAAACTCGATTATCGTGAAAAATGTGTTAAAGCTCGTTATTTGAGGTCAAATCGAACAGTAAACTCCGGAATGAGGTAGGACGCGTGATTGAAAAACAGGGAGAAAAAGAAACTGGGTCCGGTACGACCTCCCGAACGGCTGAAATTGAAGTGTATAATACACGGTTTTTCGGGATTCCGGGGTCCCGGAACAAAATTCTCCGGAAATCGCATAGAAAATTCCTGGGGTCAGATAAAGCGGCCACGCAAAATTTGAGCACCAACAGAAGACATTTGGGGGTGCCGGTGTGTCAGAAACCAGCATTTGCCGAAACTCGGATTATCGTGAAAAATGCGTTAAAGCTCGTTATTTGAGGCTGAAATCGAACAGGTTAACTCCTGGAATGAGGTAGGACGCGTGATTGAAAAACAGGGAGAAAAAGAAACCGGGTCCGGTACGACATCCCGAACGGCTGAAATTGAAGTGTATAATACACGGTTTTTCGGGATTCCCGAACAAAATTCTCCGGAAATCGCATAGAAAGTTCTGGGGTCAGATAAAGCGGCCACGGAAAATTTGAGCACCAACGGAAGACATTTAAGGGTGCCGGTGTGCGAAACCAAAGATTCGCCGAAACTCGATTATCGTGAAAATGCGTTAAAGCTCGTTATTAGAGGTCAAATCGAACAAAGTTAACTTCCTGAATGAGGTAGGACGCGTGATTGAAAAACAGGAGAAAAAGAAACCGTGTCCGTACGACCTCCCGAACGGCCGAAATTGAAGTGTATAATACACGGTTTTTCGGGATTCCGGTCCCTAACAAAATTCTCCGGAAATCGCATAGAAAGTTCCTGGGGTCGATAAAGCGGCCACGCAAAATTTGAGCACCAACGGAAGACATTCTCGGGTGCCCGATGTGCGAAACCAAAGATTCGCCGAAACTCGATTATCGTGAAAAATGCGTTAAAGCTCGTTATTTGAGGTCAAATTCGAACAGTTTAACTCCTGGAATGAGGTAGGACGCGTGATTGAAAAACAGGAGAAAAAGAAATCGGGTCCTAGATTTACCTCCCGAACTACCGAAATTGAAGTGTATAATACACGGTTTTTCGGGATTCCGGAACCCGAACAAAATTCTCCGGAAATCGCATAGAAAGTTCCTGGGGTAAGATAAACCGGCCACGCAAAATTTGAGCACCAACGGAAGACATTTGGGGGTGCCGGTGTGCGAAAACCAAAGATTCGCCGAAACTCTGATTATCGTGAAAAATGCGTTAAAGCTCGTTATTTGAAGTCAAATCGAACAGGTTAACTCCTGGAATGAGGTAGGAACCGTGATCGAAAAACAGGAGAAAAAGAAACCGGTCCGGACGACCTCCCGAACGGCTGAAATTGAAGTGTATAATACACGGTTTTTCGGATTCCGGATCCCGAACAAAATTCTCCGAAATCGCATAGAAAGTTCCTCGGGTCAGATAAAGCGGCCACGGAAAATTTGAGCACCAACGGAAGACATTTGGGGTGCCGGTGTGCCGTAAACCAAAGATTCGCCGAAACTCGATTATCGTGAAAATGCGTTAAAGCTCGTTATTAGAGGCTGAAATCGAACAGGTTACCTTCCGGAATGAGGTAGGACGCGTGATTGAAAAACAGGGAGAAAAAGAAACCGTGTCCGGTACGACCTCCCGAACGGCTGAAATTGAAGTGTATAATACACGGTTTTTCGGATTCCGGGTCCCGAACAAAATTCTCCTGAAATCGCATAGAAAGTTTCTGGGGTCAGATAAAGCGGCCACGGAAAATTTGAGCACCAACGGAAGACATTTGGGGGTGCCGGTGTGCCGTAAACCAAAGATTCGCCGAAACTCGGATTATCGTGAAAAATGCGTTAAAGCTCGTTATTTGAGGTTGAAATCGAACAGGTAAACTCCCGGAATGAGGTAGGACGCGTGATTGAAAAACAGGGAGAAAAAGAAACCGGTCCTCAGACGACCTCCCGAACTACTAATTGAAGTGTATAATACACGGTTTTTCAGGATTCCGGGGTCCCGAACAAAATTCTCCGGAAATCGCATAGAAAGTTCCTGGGGTCGATAAAGCGGCCACGCAAAATTTGAGCACCAACGGAAGACATTTGGGGGTGCCGGTGTGCGAAACCAAAGATTCGCCGAAACTCGGATTATCGTGAAAAATGCGTTAAAGCTCGTTATTTGAGGCTGAAATCGAACAGGTAAACTCCCGGATTGAGGTAGGACGCGTGATTGAAAAACAGGGAGAAAAAAGAAACCGGGTCCAGTACGACCTCCCGAACGGCTGAAATTGAAGTGTATAGACACGGTTTTTCGGGATTCCGGGGTCCCGGAACAAAATTCTCCGGAAATCGCATAGAAAGTTTCTGGGGTAAGATAAAGCGACCACGCAAAATTTAAGCACCAACGGAAGACATTTGGGGGTGCCGGTGTGCCAGAAACCAGCATTCGCCGAAACTCGGATTATCGTGAAAAATGTGTTAAAGCTCGTTATTTGAGGCTGAAATCGAACAGGTAAACTCCCGGAATGAGGTAGGACGCGTGATTGAAAAACAGGGAGAAAAAGAAACCGGGTCCGGTACGACCTCCCGAACGGCTGAAATTGAAGTGTATAATACATGGTTTTTCGGGATTCCGGGTCCCGAACAAAATTCTCCTGAAATCGCATAGAAAGTTCCTGGGGTCGATAAAGCGGCCACGCAAAATTTGAGCACCAACGGAAGACATTTGGGGGTGCCGGTGTGTCGAAACCAAAGATTTGCCGAAACTCGGATTATCGTGAAAATGCGTTAAAGCTCGTTATTTGAGGTGAAATCGAACAGTTAACTCCTGGAATGAGGTAGGACGCGTGATTGAAAAACAGGAGAAAAAGAAACCGGTCCTGACGACATCCCGAACGGTTTGAAATTGAAGTGTATAGACACGGTTTTTCGGGATTCCGGGGTCCCGAACAAAATTCTCCGGAAATCGCATAGAAAGTTTCTGGGGTCAGATAAAGCGGCCACGGAAAATTTGAGCACCAACGGAAGACATTTAAGGGTGCCGGTGTGCCAGAAACCAGCATTCGCCGAAACTCGGATTATCGTGAAAAATGCGTTAAAGCTCGTTATTAGAGGCTGAAATCGAACAGGTTAACTTCCGGAATGAGGTAGGACGCGTGATTGAAAAACAGGGAGAAAAAGAAACCGTGTCCGGTACGACCTCCTGAACGGCTGAAATTGAAGTGTATAATACACGGTTTTTCGGGATTCCGGGGTCCCGGAACAAAATTCTCTGGAAATCGCATAGAAAGTTCCTGGGGTCAGATAAAGCGGCCACGCAAAATTTGAGCACCAACGGAAGACATTCTGGGGTGCCGATGTGCGAAACCAAAGATTCGCCGAAACTCGGATTATCGTGAAAATGCGTTAAAGCTCGTTATTTGAGGTCAATTCGAACAGTTAACTCCTGGAATGAGGTAGGACGCGTGATTGAAAAACAGGAGAAAAAGAAATCGGGTCCAGACGACCTCCCGAACGGCTGAAATTGAAGTGTATAATACACGGTTTTTCGGATTCCGGAACCCGAACAAAATTCTCCGAAATCGCATAGAAAGTTCCTGGGGTCAGATAAAGCGGCCACGCAAAATTTGAGCACCAACGGAAGACATTTGGGGGTGCGGTGTGCGAAACCAAGATTCGCCAAACTCCTGATTACACCGTGAAAATGCGTTAAAGCTCGTTATTTGAAGCTGAAATCGAACAGGTTAACTCCTGGAATGAGGTAGGAACCGTGATCGAAAAACAGGGAGAAAAAGAAACCGGTTCCGGTACGACCTCCCGAACGGCTGAAATTGAAGTGTATAATACACGGTTTTTCGGGATTCCGGGATCCCGGAACAAAATTCTCCGGAAATCGCATAGAATGTTCATGGGGTCAGATAAAGCGGCCACGGAAAATTTGAGCACCAACGGAAGACATTTGGGGGTGCCGGTGTGCCAGAAACCAGCATTCGCCGAAACTCGGATTATCATGAAAAATGCGTTAAAGCTCGTTATTAGAGGTCAAATCGAACAGTTAACTTCCGAATGAGGTAGGATGCGTGATTGAAAAACAGGAGAAAAAGAAACCGTGTCCGACGACCTCTGAACGGCCGAAATTGAAGTGTATAATACACGGTTTTTCAGGATTCCGGAACAAAATTCTCCGGAAATCGCATAGAAAGTTCCTGGGGTTAGATAAAGCGGCCACGCAAAATTTGAGCACCAACGGAAGACATTTGGGGTGCCGATGTGCCGAAACCAAAGATTCGCCGAAACTCGGATTATCGTGAAAATTCGTTAAAGCTCGTTATTTGAGGTCAAATCGAACAACTTAACTCCTGGAATGAGGTAGGACGCGTGATTGAAAAACAGGGAGAAAAAGAAACCGGGTCCAAGACGACCTCCCGAACGGCCAAATTGAAGTGTATAGACACGGTTTTTCAGATTCCGGTCACGGAACAAAATTCTCCGGAAATCGCATAGAAAGTTCCCGGGGTCAGATAAAGCGGCCACGCAAAATTTGAGCACCAACGGAAGAAATTTGGAGGTGCCGGTGTGCCGAAACCAAAGATTCGCCGAAAACTCGATTATCGTGAAAATGCGTTAAAGCTCGTTATTAGAGGCTGAAATCGAACAGTTAACTTCCTGGAATGAGGTAGGACGCTTGATTGAAAAACAGGAGAAAAGAAACCGGTCCGCACGACACATCCCGAACGGCTGAAATTGAAGTGTATAGACACGGTTTTTCGGATTCCGGGTCCCGAACAAAATTCTCCTAAATCGCATAGAAAGTTTCTGGGGTCGATAAAAGCGGCCACGGAAAATTTGAGCACCAACGGAAGACATTTGGGGGTGCCGGTGTGCCGAAACCAAAGATTCGCCGAAACTCGGATTATCGTGAAAAATGCGTTAAAGCTCGTTATTAGAGGTCAAATCGAACAGTTACCTTCCGGAATGAGGTAGGACGCGTGATTGAAAAACAGGAGAAAAAGAAACCGTGTCCTGACGACCTCCCGAACGGCCGAAATTGAAGTGTATAATACACGGTTTTCGGATTCCGGTCCCGAACAAAATTCTCCGGAAATCGCATAGAAAGTTTCTGGGGTCAGATAAAGCGGCCACGGAAAATTTGAGCACCAACGGAAGACATTTGGGGGTGCCGGTGTGCCGAAAAACCAAAGATTCGCCGAAACTCGGATTATCGTGAAAAATGCGTTAAAGCTCGTTATTTGAGGTTGAAATCGAACAGGTAAACTCCCGGAATGAGGTAGGACGCGTGATTGAAAAACAGGGAGAAAAAGAAACCGGGTCCGGTACGACCTCCCGAACGGCTGAAATTGAAGTGTATAATACACGGTTTTTCGGGATTCCGGGGACCCGGAACAAAATTCTCCGGAAATCGCATAGAAAGTTCCTGGGGTCAGATAAAGCGGCCACGCAAAATTTGAGCACCAACGGAAGACATTTGGGGGTGCCGGTGTGCGTAAACCAAGATTCGCCGAAACTCGATTATCGCGAAAAATGCGTTAAAGCTCGTTATTTGAGTCAAATCGAACAAAGGTTAACTCCTGGAATGAGGTAGGAACGTGATCGAAAAACAGGAGAAAAAGAAACCGGTCCGGACGACCTCCCGAACGGTAAAAACGAAATTGAAGTGTATAATACACGGTTTTTCGGGATTCCGGGATCCCGGAACAAAATTCTCCGGAAATCGTATAGAAAGTTCCTGGGGTCAGATTAAGCGGCCACGGAAAATTTGAGCACCAACGGAAGACATTTGGGGGTGGCGGTGTGCCAGAAACCAACATTCGCCGAAACTCGGATTATCGTGAAAAATGCGTTAAAGCTCGTTATTTGAGGCTGAAATCGAACAGGTTAACTCCCGGAATGAGGTAGGACGCGTGATTGAAAACCAGAGAGAAAAAGAAACCGGGTCCGGTACGACCTCCCGAACGGCTGAAATTGAAGTGTATAAATACACGGTTTTTCGGGATTCCGGGGTCCCGGAACAAAATTCTCCGGAAATCGCATAGAAAGTTCCTGGGGTCAGATAAAGCGGCCACGCAAAATTTGAGCACCAACGGAAAACATTTGGAGGTGGCGGTGTGCCAGAAACCAGCATTCGCCGAAACTCGGATTATCGTGAAAAATGCGTTAAAACTCGTTATTTGAGGCTGAAATCGAACAGGTTAACTCCCGGAATAAGGTAGGACGCGTGATTGAAAAATAGGGAGAAAAATAAACCGGTCCTATGACGACCTCCCGAACGGCCGAAATTGAAGTGTATAATACACGTTTTTCGGATTCCGGGAACCCGAACAAAATTCTCCTGAAATCGCATAGAAAGTTCCTGGGGTCGATAAAGCGGCCACGCAAAATTTGAGCACCAACGGAAGACATTTGGGGGTGCCGGTGTGCCGAAAACCAAAGATTCGCCAAACTCGGATTATCGTGAAAAATGCGTTAAAGCTCGTTATTTGAAGCTCAAATCGAACAGGTTAACTCCTGGAATGAGGTAGGACGCGTGATTGAAAAACAGGAGAAAAAGAAACCGGTCCAATTTACGACCTCCGAACGGCCGAAATTGAAGTGTATAGACACGGTTTTTCGGGATTCCGGTCCCTTTAACAAAATTCTCCTGAAATCGCATAGAAAGTTTCTGGGGTCAGATAAAGCGGCCACGGAAAATTTGAGCACCAACGGAAGACATTTGGGGTGCCGGTGTGCGAAAACCAAAGATTCGCCGAAACTCGATTATCGTGAAAAATGCGTTAAAGCTCGTTATTTGAGGCTGAAATCGAATGGTAAACTCCCGAATGAGGTAGGACGCGTGATTGAAAATCGGGAGAAAAAGAAACCGGTCCGTACGACCTCCCGAACGGCTGAAATTGAAGGGTATAATACACGGTTTTTCGGGATTCCGGGGTCCCGGAACAAAATTCTCCGGAAATCGTATAGATAGTTCCTGGGGTCAGATAAAGCGGCCACGCAAAATTTGAGCACCAACGGAAGACATTTGGGGGTACCGGTGTGCCAGAAACCAGCATTCGCCGAAACTCGGATTATCGCGAAAAATGCGTTAAAGCTCGTTATTAGAGGCTGAAATCGAACAGATTAACTTCCGGAATGAGGTAGGACGCGTGATTGAAAAACAGGGAGAAAAAGAAACCGTGTCCGGTACGACCTCCCGAACGGTTGAAATTGAAGTGTATAATACACGGTTTTTCGGGATTCCGGGGTCCCGGAACAAAATTCTCCGGAAATCGCATAGAAAGTTCCTGGGGTCAGATAAAGCGGCCACGCAAAATTTGAGCACCAACGGAAAACATTTGGAGGTGGCGGTGTGCCAGAAACCAGCATTCGCCGAAACTCGGATTATCGTGAAAAATGCGTTAAAGCTCGTTATTTGAGGCTGAAATCGAACAGGTAAACTCCCGGAATGAGGTAGGACGCGTGATTGAAAATCAGGGAGAAAAAGAAACCGGTCCGGTACGACCTCCCGAACGGTCAAATTGAAGTGTATAATACACGGTTTTTCGATTCGGAACCCGAACAAAATTCTCCTGAAATCGCATAGAAAGTTCCTGGGGTCGATAAAGCGGCCACGCAAAATTTGAGCACCAACGGAAGACATTTGGGGGTGCCGTGTGTCGAAACCAAGATTCGCCGAAACTCGGATTATCGTGAAAAATGCGTTAAAGCTCGTTATTTGAAGTCAAATCGAAACAGTTAACTCCTGGAATGAGGTAGGACGCGTGATTGAAAAACAGGGAGAAAAAGAAACCGGGTCCGGTACGACCTCCCGAACGGCTGAAATTGAAGTGTATAAATACACGGTTTTTCGGGATTCGGTCCCTAACAAAATTCTCCGGAAATCGCATAGAAAGTTCCTGGGTCAGATAAAGCGGCCACGCAAAATTTGAGCACCAACGGAAGACATTTGGGGTGCCGGTGTGCTAGAAACCAAAGATTCGCGAAACTCGGATTATCGTGAAAAATGCGTTAAAGCTCGTTATTTGAGGTGAAATCGAACAGTTAACTCCTGGAATGAGGTAGGAAACGTGATTGAAAAACTGGGAGAAAAAGAAACCGGTCCAAGATTTACCTCCCGAACGGCTGAAATTGAAGTGTATAGACACGGTTTTTCGGATTCCGGTCCCGAACAAAATTCTTCGAAATCGCATAGAAAGTTCCCGGGGTCGATAAAGCGGCCACGGAAAATTTGAGCACCAACGGAAGACATTTGGGGGTGCCGGTGTGCGAAACCAAAGATTCGCGAAACTCGATTATCGTGAAAATGCGTTAAAGCTCGTTATTAGAGGTCAAATCGAAGTTTAACTTCCGAATGAGGTAGGACGCGTGATTGAAAAAACAGGGAAAAAAAAACCGTGTCCCGACGACCTCCCGAACGGCTGAAATTGAAGTGTATAATACACGGTTTTTCGGGATTCCGGTCCCGGAACAAAATTCTCTGAAATCGTATAGAAATTATCGATAAAGCGGCCACGCAAAATTTGAGCACCAACGGAAGACATTTGGGGGTGCCGTGTGCCGAAACCGATTCGCCGAAACTCGATTATCGTGAAAAATGCGTTAAAGCTCGTTATTTGAGGTCAAATCGAATAGGTTAACTCCCGGAATGAGGTAGGACGCGTGATTGAAAACCAAAGAGAAAAAGAAACCGGTCCTGACGACCTCCCGAACTACTAAAATTGAAGTGTATAAATACACGGTTTTTCGGATTCTGTCCCGAACAAAATTCTCCGGAAATCGCATAGAAAGTACTGGGTCGATAAAGCGGCCACGCAAAATTTGAGCACCAACGGAAGACATTTGGGGGTGCCGGTGTGCGAAAACCAAAGATTCGCCGAAACTCCTGATTATCGTGAAAATGCGTTAAAGCTCGTTATTTGAGGCTGAAATCGAACAGGTAAACTCCTGAAATGAGGTAGGACGCGTGATTGAAAATCGGGGAGAAAAAGAAACCGGTCCGACGACCTCCCGAACGGCCGAAATTGAAGGGTATAATACACGGTTTTTCTGATTCGGTCCCTAACAAAATTCTCCGGAAATCGTATAGATAGTTCCCGGGGTCGATAAAGCGGCCACGCAAAATTTGAGCACCAACGGAAGACATTTGGGGTGGCGGTGTGCCGAAACCAAAGATTCGCCGAAACTCCTGATTATCGCGAAAATGCGTTAAA